>NC_090259.1:751431-818931 GCF_037325665.1 Littorina saxatilis | reverse complement strand
GATTGTGGGTCATGAGAACTTAATTATAATATTAATAGTTTTATGATAATAATAAAATTAAACAGCAACAAAAAAATACGAAAAAAGTTATAAGTGTATAGTACTTGTCTTACATTATGATAGTCCTGATTTTGTGATAAATCGCCAATTTGCAAGTGCTCTACACAAGGCTAGATGTTATTAGAGGTCAAGGAGGTCAAATATCACGAAAAGGCGAAGCAACCAGAGCATCGGTTAGGTGGCTGGCAGAGGAACCTCCCTCCGATTGGGCCACCAGAAGTAGAGGTGAAAGGAGAGGCTGGTGCAGCGGGGTGCCCGAGCCTCTAATTGGCGATGCAGCAAGGCCATTGATATCAGCGTGAACTTGTTATCAGCCGATGCCGTTATCGGGTTACAGCCGCAGCCCTTTCGCCGTGGCTTGGCTGACTGTGTAAGTCAGATGCTGACCACCGGTTCGCGGCGCCACAGGACCATGTTTTCAGCGTTCCTTTTCGTGTCGGGATCAAGTTACCGTGCCCTGGCCAAGAACGCTAGCATTGAAGAAGGGAGAGAAAAGTTCTACCTCCCCATCTTCGGTTTATGTAATAAACGACTAGGGCTCCTTGCATTAGGAAGTATTCGGATTCTAAATGTTTATTATTATTATCACTAGCAATACTCGTGCTCCTCACGGGATGTAACAAATGTTTTATGATTTTCATTAATCACTGATGGTGTGGATATTAAAGTGTCTATGCGAATCCATCCCATGATCAATTGCTAGTATTGTTGCAATGGTCGACTTATCTTGTCTGAATCATGACTGATTTATTATTGTATTCATAGCTAGCTTCAAAGCGATGGTGATTGGAGTAGATTAGCTCCCCTGATCCCCTTATTTAACTATCAGTCATATGATAACCACACATATGATGGTAAAATCCCTTATAACTTCGGAACCAGCCAACCATTTTTTTAAATGAAATTAAACATGAAGACGCAGGCCATTAGTCCCTTCATGAATTCAAAAGAGAAAAAAATCAACTCGATTTTCTGCGAAAACCATTTCGCTGTGATTTTGTAATGTGTAACTGCTATTTTGTAGACCCTTCCTCGGAGTATGTAATAACAAAGGTTTCATTGAAATATTCCCAGAACTTTGGGAGATATGGATGTTTATGCATTGGAGAATCAAACACTAAAACCCTTATAACTTTGGAACCAGCCAACCATGTTTTATGAAATTAAACATGAAGGCGCAGCACATTAGTCCCTTCAACTTAAAAAAAATTAACTCGAATTTGTGAAACATTTCTCGCTGTGACTTGGTATTTTGTACTGCTATTTTGTAGACCCTTCCTCAGAGTATGTAATGAAAAAAGTTTCATTGAAATATTCCCAGAACTTTGGGAGATATGGCTGATTATGTATTTTGACCATCGGGCCCCGTAATGACCTTGACCTTTGACATATCCAATATAAATGTTGCACACAATAGGCTATCGTGTGTCTACATCTACCTACAAAGTTTGGTTGAAAAATACTTAGCGGTTCAGGATTTATCGCAGTTCCTATATTGTGACATACATACATGCATACTTACGGAATGGAACAATCGCAAACGTTCCCGCTGGATGACGAATTAAATTATAAAAACCGTATCAGTAAAATAAAATAACAATGAACAGCACACATTCCCTGAAAAGTAATGTAGCGTAGGGGAAAAGGAGAAAAAAAGTGACACCGCGTGGATTCGACTCGAACGTACGTGATTAGAACATGATGAAGCAAGAGTGTCCTAACCAACTGGCCTACAAATAATTTGCAAAAGTTTCAGGGAAAAATACAGCTATGACATTACAAAAACCATAGGCAATGGATGTTCCGTTTGCCATTCCAATAAGTAACAACGATAACAACTTGATAGGTTTGAGAGTAAACTTGATTTGACATGATACTGTGTTGTCTAAAGTGTTTATTGGATTCTCGGGCAGTTTTATCCCGGACGGCTGCATGTCGAGTTTCAGGGGTGCCTAAGGGCTTCCGGCGGTAGGTAAAAATATTTAATGTTCAAATAAACCCACTTAATTAAAAAATAAACACATTAGACCCAGCCAGTCCTGATCGAGGTGGCCTCCACTATGCCCATGCAAAAGGAATAACGTGAAAGTTGCCCAGTACCACAGAAATTAGCAATTTCGTGTGACTGAGGCTACCAGTACCTGTATTAATATATGAATTATAATTGGCAACGGTAAGCGATTTCACACAGATTAGCGCGGGACAAATTTTGACAGAATTTTTTTTATCATAACTGCAATGTTCTTCTCCCCCCCCCCCCCCCAAAAAAAAAAAAAACACAAAAAAAACAACGCAACACCTCCTCCGTCCCCAACCCCTAAGAAGAACAGGTCCGACAAACCCCTGCGTCACCCAGTAAGCTTTTTTTTTTAAATTAACGACGCCAATGGAATTCGATCTCCTGCCTCGGACACTTTCGTTTTGTCACGTTAGGAGAGCAATTTACCAACTTATCTATTTTGCGTCTTGACAGTTCGCGTGAGTGATATTTTAGTGACTTTTGTGACATATAGACTGACCGGAACAAACGCAAACGCCCACCCTCTGGGTGACGAACAACAACACATTTGCATTCAAACAAAGTAGTTTGTTGATCATAGTGCAATTATCCCGTTTGACTTGTGTCTGTTCTCAATATGACTAACATATATATGTACTCATTTCTCCGGCCAAATGGGTAAAGCTATTGAAACTCACTTTGGCTATGAGCTCGAGGTCCATGGGAATAAACGCTCATAATTATGTCCTGCGGATTGATGACCCTGATGTCACTCAAAATTATCCCGCCAGGAAATGCTATTAATTTTCGTATACATGTACTCAATTGTCTAACCGGCACGGTTGGCCTAGTGGTAAGGCGTCCGGTTGGCCTAGTGGTAAGGCGCCTAGTGGTGGGTTCGAACCCCGGCCGGGTCATACCTAAGACTTTAAAATTGGCAATCTAGTGGCTGCTCCGCCTGGCGTCTGGCATTATGGGGTTAGTGCTAGGGCTGGTTGGTCCGGTGTCAGAATAATGTGACTGGGTGATACATGAAGCATGTGCTGCGACTTGTGTCTTGTGTGTGGCGCACGTTATATGTCAAAGCAGCACCGCCCTGATATGGCCCTTCGTGGTCGGCTGGGCGTTAAGCAAACAAACAAACAAACAAACTCAATTGTCTCCAGTAAGGACACAGTTATTTTCTCCGAATTTAAGGCCCCAGTTTGTGGTGATTGATATTGATTTGCTCTGTAGTTTGATGATCCTAGTGCCAACATTATCCCGTCAGGCATTGTTTAAATGTTTTCGTTTGCACCCACTTTTCTCCAAAACTGATAAAACTGTTGACACCACTATTAGGAAGCATGCTCATCGGAGTCGATGCCGAGAAGCTCTGAACTTTGGTGACCCTAGGTACCATATTATCCGGCCATGAAGGGTTTTAATATACTGCTGACCATACACCCGTTAGGGTCCATATGTTCTATCAGCCCCAGATACTTTACTTGATTTTTGCTTTCGGTCCAGCCGACTCTTTTGAGCCATATCAGGACCAATCAGCCCGAGACGAAGACTTTAAATAATAAAACAACAACAACAGCACGAGATGATAAACGGAAAGTATTAGGATCATTATGGTCACTTGTTAATTATTATTTTGTTACCCCTTTATCACATGCCGGCTATTGATACATGCCATATCATTATTTTTGTTATCAAAAAGAATACGTTGTGTGTGTGTATTGTTAGGAAAACTCCAATCTTTTAGATTAGTTAACAATGTATCAAGAAAAATCACATATTTGAGCGAGTTTCTAGGTGACCCTCTTCGTGATTAGGGACCTAATGTACATCCTATTTGATCTTCCATGAATGGGTTCGGTTGATATTTGAATTTTCTGTAAAAGGGGTCGCTCAGATAATCGTCAAAATGTAACTGACAAGTCCAGTGGCTAACGAAGGAAAGCACCGATCACCATCAAGACTAAATCACTACCAGATGTCAGTAGGAATGTTGGTAACTGATCCACTGACCGCTATCATATGTTACTACTCGCGTACATTCCGTAGAGTACCTAGAGACCAATCTAGAGCATAAATGTATTTCATTCCCTCTGCTAGAACTGACTGGGCTTGATATAAGCAAGCGTTAGTTTGTAACACATTCCCTGGCCCGTCCCAAGAGAATATGAAAGATATATATATGCTACACGGAAGCGTTGTATAGACCGAAACAGTTCAAAATAATGATACTGGATTCAGACTTCAAAATTATTGTTTTCATATTAGGCCTACGAACAATAACTTACATGTTAAGAGAAATAATACATGTATCGAGAGATATTGCTTTTATTCTAGGCTACATCTCTTATGGAGGCATCTTACACACTCTCTCTCTTTCTTCACCCTCCCATCTCTCTCTCTCCTTCTCTTCCCCTCTATCTCTCTAATATTGACAACACCCCTCATATGATCACTCAACCTCTCCCCATCGCCCTCTGTCTCTCACCTTCTTACACACACTCTCTCTTTTCCCAACTCTCCTCTCTCTCCATCTCTCTCTCTTCAATAATGACACCCCCCATATATCACTCTACTTATCCTCCACTCTCGAATCTCCAAACATTCGGTTAAACGTGATTAACTGGTATCGTACCCCTATGACAGATAATATTCCCTATTCTCTGCATTCTCTGCTTGCTGCATTACGTTAAAGTTTGTAATGCTCTTTTTTTTCAAGCCACATTTCACGTCAACCAACTTTCATCAAGACGTTATTTAAAGCGTCATTGTAGAAATGACATTCGGAAATATTAGGGGAATCCCTGTCATAACATTTTTTTCTATTTGTTTCCCATCAGGCATTTTTTGTTTTAATCACAAGTAATATAATACAGACACACAAAGAGAGACACCTACAGTGACAGCCGCTCTATCATGCTAGGACTGGTGTCAGTATACTGTGACTATACGAGGATGTCAATCAATCAATCAATATGAGGCTTATATCGCGCGTATTCCGTGGGTACAGCTCTAAGCGCAGGGATTTATTTATTTTAATTTTATTTTATGCAATTTATATCGCGCACATATTCAAGGCGCAGGGATATATTTATGCCGTGTGAGATGGAATTTTTTTTACACAATACATCACGCATTCACATCGGCCAGCAGATCGCAGCCATTTCGGCGCATATCCTACTTTTCACGGCTTATTATTCCAAGTCACACGGGTATTTTGGTGGACATTTTTATCTATGCCTATTCAATTTTGCCAGGAAAGACCCTTTTGTCAATCGTGGGATCTTTAACGTGCACACCCCAGTGTAGTGTACACGAAGGGACCTCGGTTTTTCGTCTCATCCGAAAGACTAGCACTTGAACCCACCACCTATTAGGTTAGGAAAGGGGGGAGAAAATTGCTAACGCCCTGATGGCCCTGTCACACGACCGTTTTAAAGCCTGCGTATGCCGACGTATGGGACATTTGAATAAGTACGCTGGCGTACGTCGAATACGTTATGGGTACGTTTTGTATACGTTAAGAGGACGCTGAAGCACGCTGGCATACGTCGTAGTACGCTGAGCACGCAGCAAAGTTTTGTGCATGCACAAAAATTCTCGACGTATGGTTCATACGCACTGCATACGTTGGCACACGTTCACACACGTTACTTGTACGTTACTCATACGTCGATAAATATCTGTATCTGTAGATAGTGCTGAGACATTCCGAACGCAAGCAACACTTCTGCCGTATAAACAGTTCTTCATGGACACGACATTCTGCACAGAGAGTACAGAACTTACCACTTGATTTACCGTTACATAACAAGGAAGAACTAATACAGTTTCTACTCACCAAATTTGCAGAATTACTTGCCGATTTCCCGCGATTTATAGAACAAATGACGTGATCGCATGGCGTCATGTCTAATAAAACAAAACTTCCGAAATATCTATATATATATACGACTAGTGTCTGTGTGTCTGTGTGTCTGTGTGTCTGTGTGTCTGTGTATCTGTCTGTGCGCGATGCACGGCCAAAGTTCTCGATGGATCTGCTTCAAATTTGGTGGGCATATTCAGGTAGACCCGGGACACGACACAACCTGGTCGATATTTCAACACGTGCTCTCAGCGCGCAGCGCGGAACCGATTTTGGTTCCACCTCAGCTATTTTGGTTCCACCTCAGCTTACCCGGGCCCCCATACCGACACACCATAGCCGCTACACCACATCACAACGCCAAAGTTCTCGGTGGATCTTTTTCAAATTTGGACACCGTATTCAGCTACACCCCGGACACAATATCATCGATGAGATATTTCAACACGTGCTCTCAGCGCGCAGCGCTGAACTCATTTTCGTTTTTGGGTTCATTTCACCATTATAAGTAACTCTTCCTTATCTTCTCCAGTGTTTGGCGTTTATCTCCCTTCCTTCGTGTGGCTTTCCCGTTCAGTTGTAAGTTACTACACTGCGCTGTCCACTGCGCTGAGCGTCTTCGGATATTCCCGGCGTTCTGTTACTGTTACCTATTTTTAGAAGGTCAACGCAGTGTACAGAACGTAAATTGGACCCGTAAATTATCCTCACTGTAAAAGTGCAAAGGTCGAATCAATTTATAGCCACGCGAAAAATACACTGTCATCTATCTCTCTATAGATACGGCTTCTCTGTGTTTGTGTGTGTGTGTGTGTAAGTGTGTGTGTCTCTATGTAATCAACACCTGTGCATTCTTCAGTTCTGTTTGTGATGTGGTCTGGCGGCTTTTGTGTAATTTTATGTACTGGCCTTCCTTTGAGAAGCCATAACTTGCTCAGTCCTGTTTGAGTGGAGTTCGCCTCCAAAGGTGATTAACACGGTTACATTCGTCGACAAGGATGGGACTCGACATGGTCAGGAATGGCATTATGGCCACTGAATCATTTTCGTGCTGTTCCCATTCCACGAATCTGGGAGGGACCTAAGCTTGGCGGGTCCATAGTTCGGACCCGGCGAAGCCGGCGTACGGCTCTAAGTACTTCTTCCCGGCGAAGCCGGCTACCCGGCGAAGCGGGTATTCATTCTAGTATCTAATAAAACAAAACTTCCGAAATATGTTCTATCCATTAGCAGCGGCGACGACATGTGATCGTCAGCGATAAGCTGTTGCGCGCAAGACTATCGTTAGGCATACGTTGTGAACGCCGGCAACACGCTAAGCATTCGTTGGGCATAAGTTGTGAACGCTGGCAACACGCCAAGCATACGTTGGTGTACGCTATCTGTAAGTTATTGAAACGTTCTGCATACGTTACTAATACGTTATGTATACGTCCAACTCGTTATGAATACGCTATGTATACGCCAAAGATTGAAAAAAAACATCGATAGTTCAGCGTACGCCAGCGTATGTTCATACGTCGGCATACGCTGGCTTTAAAACGGTCGTGTGACAGGCCCATCACCCAGGGTCGAACTCGCAACCTCTCGCTTCCGCAAGTGCGTTACCACTCGGCCACCCAGTCCGATGTAAGCCTCTGCGATTTCAATCTCAGTGTGGCAGTACATTAATCTGCTGACCATAAACAAGGAATGCGTCCAGCTGTCTCTCTAGCTCTCCAGTAGGTTTCTCAGCGGGCTACCTGCTTGACCACGTTCTAATTGATGGCACGCGAACCGTGTAATGTATAGCCACTGCGCGAGTCGAACCGCTCTACGACTAGCTGCTCCTTTCCACGGCCCCCCACCCCCACAGCCCCACGCATCCCTCTCTCTCGCCCTTCCTCTCTCCCCCCTCCCTCTCTCCCCCCTCCCTCTCTCCCCCCCTCCCTCTCTCCCCCCTCCCTCTCTCTCCCCCTCCTTCTTTCTCTCCCTTCCTCTCTCTTTAACCTTAATTGTCAATCCGTTTTTCATTGCTCAATTCATACGGATAAATAAAAGCTTGATGATTAGCAAGAATCACCTCTGATTTGTTATTTGCACTGTCACTGAAGACTAGACCGTCAGTGAAACTTAATACAGTTCGCCACCTGTTTACCTCTTTTTATATTTTAATCCAGACAGCATTATCCACCACCACCCATTATATAAACATTCTATTTTGTGTAGTCCCGATATCAATGTTGCAAACCTTTTGATGCAGCTTTTAATAATATAAGAGATTTGATTTATACGTATTCCCTGTTTCACTCAATGAATATATATATTCCCTAAAATATCCAGGTAATATACATATTTCCTGGAATTTGGATGCCATTTTTAGACGTATTCCCTGACTTATATTTAGCATTCAAAAGGAGACACTTTGATGGAGTTAAAAATCTCTCTCTCTCTCTCTCTCTCTCTCTCTCTCTCTCTCTCTCTCTCTCTCTCCTCTCTCTCTCTCTCTCTCTCTCTCTCTCTCTCTTATACTTACAAATATAACAACAATTGCATAACAATAGAATTTACAACACAAAATTACACTGTTTGCACCAATGAAGTGAGAAAAAATGACTTTTATATCAGCAAAATCAACAAGCCGTAATAACTCTAGTTGGCGGGATATATTTTGTTTGTTTGTTTGGTTGGTTGTTTGCTTAACGCCCAGCCGACCACGAAGGGCCATATCAGGGCGGTGCTGCTTTGACATTTAACGTGCGCCACACACAAGACAGAAGTCGCAGCACAGGCTTCATGTCTCACCCAGTCACATTATTCTGACACCGGACCAACCAGTCCTAGCACTAACCCCATAATGCCAGACGCCAGGCGGAGCAGCCACTAGGTATCCCTGCCGGGGTTCGAACCCACGACCTCCCGCTCACTGGGCGGACGCCTTACCACTAGGTCACCGTGTTGCGGTTTGGCGGGATATAGTGATCCTTACATCGTTCGAAAAAAAACCCAATAAAGCTACCCTTTCAAACCATGTTTTTTTTGCTTATTTGCTATTGTATTTGGTTGTAATATGTTATATAGAATTGTGCATGTGAAGGGATATTATATTTTTTAAATATGGAAAAAGTGAAAACTAATTTAAAATTTATGGACAGATTAATTGATGAAAATGGCTCTCAATAACGACGCAAAAAGGAATTTTACAGGAGCAAGTGAGATTTTACAATAACGTGTTTGATAAAAATGGGAATTTTGTTGAGGAGGATGCTGAAAGTAAAGTTCTTAATTTAAATATTCCTCAGTTAAATGACGAACGAAAATATGTTTTGGAAACTGATTTTAATAATAATAATAATAATGGACATTTATTAATCGCCCCTTCTCACAAGAGCTCACGGCGATTTACATATTAATTTCTGCCGTGTGAGATGGATTTTTTTACACAATACATCACGGATTC
Organism: Littorina saxatilis; assembly: GCF_037325665.1. NCBI lineage: Eukaryota > Metazoa > Mollusca > Gastropoda > Littorinimorpha > Littorinidae > Littorina > Littorina saxatilis. The sequence goes on along the minus strand of NC_090259.1, from coordinate 809,562 downwards.
ACATCGGCCAGTAAATCTCAAGCCATTACGGCGAATATTTACTTTTTACGGCCTGTTATTCCAAGTCACACGGGTATTTGGAGGACATTTTTATCTATGCCTATACAATTTTGCCAGGAAAGACCTTTTTGTCAATCGTGGGATCTTTAACGTGCACACCCCAATGCACACCCCAATACCGTGTTAGAAATCGGCAGGGCGCTGTCTTTATTAAAAAATGGTTCGTCACCAGGTTTAGACGGATTGACTACAAGTTTCATGAATTTTGTTTGGCCTAAAGTAAAAATGATGGTGGTTAATTCCCTTCAAAGTGCATTTAGAGTCGGTGAATTGTCAGATACTCAGAAAAGAGCAGTTATCACGTTGATCCATAAGGGTAAAGATTTGCCGAGAGATAGCCTTAAGAATTGGAGACCCTATATCTGTAACCAATACAGATTATAAAATGCTGGCAAAATGTTTATCGCAGCGCTTATCTGGTGTTATTTCTGACCTCGTGCCAGAAGATCAGACAGGATTTATTAAGGGAAGAAAGGCAAGTAACTTGATTAGATTAATTGATGATGTCATTAATTACGCTAATGAAAGAAATCAAGCAGGTAATATATTACTTGCCCTTGACTACGCCCGAGCCTACGATTCCATCTCAAAAGACTATGTGGTCTGGTCCTTTAAAAAAATTGGTTTTGGCGAAAATTTGTTAAATGGATTACAGTTTTAATGACAAACACCACGAGCTGCATAAATTATATGGGTTGGATTTCGGAAGAAATAAGTGTGAATTCCGGAATCCGTCAGGGATGTCCCCTCTCACCTTTGGCCTTCGTGCTTGCTGTAGAATTATTAGCAATCAAAATCCGAAGTCACCCCAATATTAAAGGATTTGCCTTACCAGATGTAGGTTTTGCAGAACAAACATCGCGTATCTTGAAACTGGCTATGTACGCCGATGACATAACTGTTTTACTTCAAGATAAAAACGACATGGAAACGGTTTTGAAAATCATTGATGATTTCTCCAATATATCTCGCTTAAAATTAAATAAAAGTAAAACGGAAGCAATGTGGTTGGGATCGCGTAAAAACTGTCAAGAGAAATATTGCGATATTAAATGGAATACCCAGGTTAAAATCATGGGAATTAGTCAGTTTTAAAAAGGACATCCCGGCCTCTGAAATTATGGAAAATTGGTCCAAAAGACTTGAAAAAGTTGAATAAATCATTTGCAGATAGTCAAGAAGAAATTTAAGTATAAGCGGCAAATTATGTATTATTAAGTCCTTCTTAGTTTCACAATTTGTTTACGTTATGCAGGCGCTTCTTGCCCCTGTTAAAGTTCTCGATAAGTTGAATACTATTTTGTTCAGGTTTCTCTGGAAAAGAAAGTATTCAAATACAAAAGCCGAAATGTATTGTGTAATGTGGTGGAAGAAGGTGGTATTAACATGATAAACGTCCACGATATGCAGACTTCTTTATTACTCACATGGGCAGCAAAACTTCAACAACAAAAACATGAACCGTGGACAACGATTCCATTAAGTCTTTATCAGGTATTGGGAAGAAATTTACTTTGTTTTAAAGCCACAACACCACTAAAACTGTTCCAAGGTATTGAATGCATTCGATCAAACTTTTGGACAGAAGTTCTCTTAAAATGAATCCATAATAAAGCATTGATTTATGAGAGAGAAGATCGCTTTGGCGATCAATGTTTGTGGAACAATATAAAAGTGGTTTATAAAAATAAAAGCTTATATTTAAAAAAAAATGGATAGAAGCGCACTTAGATACGGTGAAAGATATTTGGGTTAACGGAGATATGATTCCTTTTAACCAGCTGTGCACAAAGATAGGATACAGTCCCTCTAGACTTTTTTAGTACGGCGCAAAGACTGCTGTGCGAGCGCTTGCACTTCACAAAAACACAGCCAGCCCGCGAGCAGGCGAACACAATAATGACCTTGACACACGGAACCCTGTGCGAGAAAGTTTCGCATGCTGATAGTCCAGTCCAAAGCGAGCGAGCATTGCGCTGTTACATTTTGGTTACATAAATATCAGGTTAAACTAGATCACAATTATTGGCTGTTAGCAAGCAAATGTACAAAAGAAGAAAGATTGCGATTGTTACGATGGAAAATATTACATAATATTTATCCCACGAATATATTATTAAAAAAAATGAAAATTAGAGAAACAAAATTATGTACATTTTGTAAACACATTGATTATGTTGAACACTTTTTTGGGCAATGTGAGAAGTTGACGAGCTTTTGGGAAAATGTTGTCCATTATATTTTTAGAAATACAGGATCAAATGTGCACCTCTCAGAACACGATGTCTTGTTTGGTTATCAACCTAGTAATATATGCCAAAATAATAAGGTACTTAATCACATTATTTTGATTGCAAAAATGTGTATTAGTAAATATAAGTATGGTGATAGATACGATTTGAATAGTATATTGGAAAATGAAATGTACATTGGAAGTATGTGAGTAATGTATAAGTCGAGATGAGGTGAAGTGATATATGACGTTTGTGAATATTATGAGGGGGGTGGGAGGGAGCGGATGGACAAGAATAAGGAAAAAAAAAGGAGAACAAAAAGTAACCATGTATGGCTCCTCAATTGCTTTTTGTATACAAACAACCATGCAAACCACAAAAAAAGAGAGAAAAAAAAAGAAACAGGTTTTCTCCAATTTAAAAAACAAACAAACAAAAAAACAAGTCGCTTAAGGCGAAATTACTACATTTAGTCAAGCTGTGGAACTCACAGAACGTACTGCATTTTTTTTACAGTGACCGTAGTCCGACGCTCGCGCAAAACGCAGTGAAACTGACGAGACTGTTTAGCGCGGTGGTGGTTTGGCTGTGCTGCATAGCACGCTTTTCTGTACCTCTCTTCGTTTTAACTTTCTGAGCGTGTTTTTAATCCAAACATATCATATCTATATGATTTGGAATCAGGAACCGACAAGGAATAAGATGAAATTGTTTTTAATCGATTTCGGAAATTTGATTTTGATCATAATTTTTATATTTTTAATTTTGAGAGCTTGTTTTTAATCCGAATATAACATATTTATATGTTTTTGGAATCAGAAAATAATGAAGAATAAGATGAATGTAAATTTCGATCGTTTAAACTTTATAAAAAAAAATTAATTACAATTTTCAGATTTTTAATGACCAAAGTCATTAATTAATTTTTAAGCCACCAAGCTGAAATACAATACTGAAGTCCGGCCTTTGTCGAAGATTGCTTGGCCAAAATTTCAATCAATTTGATTGAAAAATGAGGGTGTGACAGTGCCGTCTCAACGTTTACAAAAAGCCGGATATGACGTCATCAAAGACATTTATCGAACAAAGAAAAAAACGTCCGGGGATATCATACCCAGGAACTCTCATGTAAAATTTCATAAAGATCGGTCCAGTAGTTTACTCTGAATCGCTCTACACACGCGCACGCACACCGGCACAGACAAAACTTGACTAAATGTAAAGAGAGAGAGAGAGAGAGAGAGAGAGAGAGAGAGAGAGAGAGAGAGAGAGAGAGGGAGAGAGAGAGAAGGAGAGAGAGAGGGAGAGAGAGAGAAGGAGAGAGTGATGATGATGGAACTTTTTTTTTCAAGGATAGATGTTTAAGGCGACCCCTTTTCTTACAACCGGTCCTTACTTCTAATACAAATGTCTAATGAATGATAAACAAGTAAAGCAACATGACAAATAAACAAAGTAAACGAACGAACCAGCAAACAATCGACAAGTAAGCAAACAAGCAAATAAACATAAACAACAAAATGACAAAGTAAGGAACATACAAATCAAAAGCAAAACATGCAACATATTAATTGAGGTTATACATGTAAAGTGATCGACGGTTAAAGTTCCATCCTCACCTATTCACACTTTACTGACACTATACACAACCATCAGTGTGTATAGGAAACAGGTACTTAACGCCTTCGTCCGTACGGGTTACACACTGTGTATAGCCAAACGGTACCTAATGTGGATTTCGTACGTACAGAAGTCACACAGATCCGTCTGCGTATGACCGGTACCTAAGGTGCTCCTCGTCCGTATGTGTGTGTGTGTGTGTGTCTCTATGTGAGCAACACCTGTGCATCGTTCAGTTCTGTTTGTGATGTGGTCTGGCGGCTTTTGTGTAATTTTATGTACTGGCCTTCCTTTGAGAAGCCATAACAGTTCAAAAGGGCTTAGAGATAAGCTCTAAATTGCTCAGTCCTGTTTGAGTGGACTTCGCCTCCAAAGGTGATTAACACGGTTACATTCGTCCACAAGGATGGGACTCGATATGGTCAGGAATGGCATTATGGCCACTGAATCATTTTCGTGCTGTTCCCATTCCACGAATCTGGGAGGGACCTAAGCTTGGCGGGTCCATTGTTCGGATCCGGCGAAGCCGGCGTACGGCTCTAAGTACTTCTTCCCGGCGAAGCCGGCTACCCGGCGAAGCGGGTATTCATTCTAGTAATCAATATTTGACAAGATGTGGTTGTAAAAAAAAATCTTTTTTTTATATATTTTCTTGAGAGAGAGAGAGAGAGAGAGAGAGAGAGTGAGAGAAAGAGATTGAGAGAAAGAAAGAGAGAGAAAGAAAGAGAGAGAAAGAAAGAGAGAGAGTGAGAGAGAGAGAAAGAGAGCGAGAGAGAGCGATAGAGAGAGAGAGAGAGAGAGAGAGAGAGAGAGAGAGAGAGAAAGAAAGAGAGAGAGAGAGAAAGAAAGAAAGAGAGAGAGAGATCGAAAGAGAGAGAGAGAACGAAAGAGAGAGAGAGAGAAAGAAAGAGAGAGAGAAAGAAAGAGAGAGAGCTAGAGAGAGAAAGAAAGAAAGAAAGAAAGATAGAAAGAAAGAGAGAAAGAGAAGAGAAAGAAAGAGAGAGAAGAGAAAGAAAGAGAGAGAAGAGAAAGAAAGAGAGAGAAGAGAAAGAAAGAGAGAGAAGAGAAAGAAAGAGAGAGAAGAGAAAGAAAGAGAGAGAAGAGAAAGAAAGAGAGAGAGAGGGGGGGAGAGAGAGAGGGGGGGGGGGGAGAGAGGGACGGAGAGGAACAGAGAGAGAGATAGAGAGAGAGAGAGAGGGGGGGGCAGAGAGAGAGTAGTGGCAAGTACAAAAGGGAGTGAAAGCCGTACTTCTCTTGTACTGTAATGACCAGGAATGTTGATCAGGCTTGGGTTAGCAGGAGGTGTCCATTGTGGGTGATTCCGAATAACGACCCCTCAATTTTACGACCGATCTAATTATTTTGAAGACCGCAGCTGCGAGGTTTTACGGTATCGTTATAATTTTCAATGACGAGGTATGATCCAAACAAAATTATCAAACCGCGATTATACAAGTCTCAGGCCACTGATCATAAACAGTAATATATCATTTGAAAGGCCAATCATTTAACTGGTATGTCTCCAAAAGATGACGCCATTATGTTGCTACGTCATAAATGACGAGGTTTTAAAATACGTCACTTTTGGGTTGTGCTTTAAAACGGGGTCTTTTGTCATGCCCCATGAAAGTCTTCTCTTCTTTGAAAGAGTGTAGCTGGATGATGGTACAATAAAAATGTCTACAAAACTGAAGAACGTTACATGAATCAAAGCTTTTCCATATTCTACATTCTGACAAAATAAAAGGGTAATCAAAACTGGGGAAAAGGGGAATCACTCTGTCAAGCCAAAACAACTTCCGAATAGTGATTCAAACGAGAATAATAGAGCTATTGTGTCTAAGTTTAAGGAATAAGATTAAAAAGTGTACGTGCAAGTATTAAGAGCAAACCTTAAACTTTGGTATGAAACGGTCCAGAGAATTCTACTCAATGATCTTCCGCTTCAAAAGCTGGCCGCAAAATGGGTGCCTCATTAGCTGACAGGGTAACGGAAGGAACATCAGGGTCCTCTTGCCATCTGATCAACCGTTGTGAACCCATGGCAGTAGACCCACATTTGTCATTTCTGTAGTCACTGATTATGAAACTTTGGTTTCCTTCTACTTTAGTGCCAATGAACACAGTAACAAAGCTTGTCTATACCAACAAGACGAGATGTATCACATTTCTAAGCGAAGTTTTCAGAGCAGAAACAGGGCCATTCGCTGTGTTTGTTTACTACGAAGGTCCCGTTGTTGTCGATATTCTGTCTACCAACAGCACTGTCATTGTCACGTACTATGCAGAAACCTTTTTCTCAAACCTACTTACGAGTTTAGCAGTCAGCGACCAAACTGCGAAACCCAGACTGTCTAGCTTCTCCTTCACGAAAATGTCAGTTTCCACAAAAGAAGGGCCGTAACTCCATTCCTAAAAGACCAAATGATCCCTAGTTTGCCTCACACATTCCTTAGACCTGATTACAATCTTGTGATTTCTGGTTATACCCTCTTTGAAAATCAAACTTTTTGCTAACAAGTTTCACTGCACCCGGGCCGTCAAATCAGAGTTCAAAAGCAACCCCAAATAAGGCCACCTTAAGGCCACTTCTGATTAGTTTCGGCATTTGCGACTTTGCATCGATGGAGGAGGAGAATCGTTCTAATGACTGCTGTATTTTAGGCCAGATACGCCAAATAATCTCTGCGCAAATCACATCTGATCATTTTGTTTTGATCATACCTGAAATCCGTAACGCTTAGTTACAGTTATGTTTGTCTCACTTTTCATACAGCCTTATTGTAGAGCCAAAATTTAAAATTACTCATTGACCAAAAGCTGTAATTTCGCATTGCTTAGTGCGGTCGTCCCCCCCCCCCCCCCCTCTTCCCCTTTATCATTCTACCCGTCAAGCCGTCCGTAACAATAATAAACACATTAAGCATCGATCCACCGAGCACACTGTCGTCATGTCATATGTGTGTGTGTGAAGTCCTCACACTGCTCTACTTGGTGACGTCCCCATTCGCCACTTCCCATCTCGCCGCTTCCCATCTCGCCGCTTCCCAACTCGCCGCTTCCCATCTCTTGTGTTTTTCAAGAGAGGCGATTCGCCCCCTCCCATCTCGCCACCAACACACACACACACACACACACACACACACACACACACACACACACACACACACACACACACACACACGTGGTTTGGCAGTCATTTGGGGTCGGAAAATTCCATCCCGCTCAAAACACGGTCATTTGGGGTCTCTTTTGTTTTACGTGTTAGGATGTTTCTTAAAACTTCAATGAGCGTTAAATGCCATTCTAAAGCGTGAAAACTCATTTCATGAGGTTATTACCTAAAATACAACCTCCAGCGTGATTCTTAGAAAAGCAATATGAATTATTTGGGGACGATGGTTGCTATACAGAAGTGAAAAGGAGACGGCATCCGTGCTATGAATGGTTTCATCAGATACATCGCGCTAGGCGACATCACAGTATCTCCAATCCAGTCGGTAGCATTCACGGCCCTGACAACGAATGGTTTGAGCGTTATTTATGTTCACTATACACTTTCACTTTCATTTACGATGACATGACACCATCATACAGGAAGACAACCATGGTTACTAAAACAAAATCTCTCAAAAATACTCAAAAATAAAAGAATTACCTGCGATGCGCTGACCAGGTTGTTTTTCAAATGAGGCACCACATTGATGTACTAATTAAACCAGCAATACCACAGTCTCAGTATGAAAAATGAAAATCATACTGTCTCTCTCCCATACACCCGTTTTCTCAAAAATATACTGAAAATATTTATATAAGGTAATTTATCAAAATATTGGTTTGTATCATCATTGTCTGAGGCTTAAGTCACAGAGACAGACGACGACGAATAAAATCTTGTAATTGGTCAATCCTTTGAGAAGTTTATGGCAATGCTTCACAAAAGAGATTGGTCAGTTGGATGTGAAAAACCTATGTGGCAAGTTGTAAAGAGGATTTTCCTTCTTAGACAGAAAGATTAGCTGCGAAAAAGGGGAGTACCAAAACGTTGAAAGTATCCAAGGTAGGCGGATAAATCTTTGCCACTTCTGAAGATTTGTTGTCTTCAAAATGTGTTTGTTTTGCCATTTGCAATGAAATGTTTACCGGCACGGTGGCCTAGTGGGAAGGCGTCCGCCCCGTGATCGGGAGGTCGTGGGTTCGAACCCCGGCCGGGTCATACCTAAGACTTTAAAATTGGCAATCTAGTGGCTGCTCCGCCTGGCGCCTGGCATTATGGGGTTAGTGCTAGGACTGGTTGGTCCGGTGTCAGAATAATGTGACTGGGTGAGACATGAAGCCTGTGCTGCGACTTCTGTCTTGTGTGTGGCGCACGTTATATGTCAAAGCAGCACCGCCCTGATATGGCCCTTCGTGGTCGGCTGGGCGTTAAGCAAACAAACAAAGAAAGAAAGAATGAAATGTTTTATGACTCCACACACGTCTCACAAGATGTTTTTTCTTAATTCGTCCGATTTCTTTTATGCGACATAATGTGCCTTTGTTTTTGTGATAAAATGTGTTTCCTTCCGACCTGGCGAAAGTTATGTAGGCCAGCGTGACCCGTCTCGGTTTTTGGCTGTGGTTTGTCGAGACAATCTTAAATATAGTCTCGGCGATGACTGTTTGTTGGTGTTAATCTGTTACTTTAATGCCAGCAGCTTGACTAAATGTTTTAAATCGCTTCATGCGACTTGTTTCACAATGTCGTCGTCAGTTTGTGATTTCAATGCGACTCGCTATATTATCTGCAATAGCACGTAATTGTGTACCTCTGAATGCAACAAACGACTGCGAGTCACACGAACTTATCGGCGGTGGTTGGCTTCAAAGCAAGCGATGTGCAGAAAGTTCTTCTGCTTGCGGAAACACGACCTTTGCGTGAACGGCTTCCGGGCTCCCTTTTTTAAAACTTTCAAAACTTCGAGTTATGCTGATCTTGTCATGATGAAAAAATAACTGTTTTATGATTAATTTTAAGAATGTTTGTGTTACAAGCTGTCAATTTATTTGTTAGATTTTAAAAGTTAGGTCTAGCGCCAAAACGAGGCGTCCGATTGTGGTACTAAAATGATTTCTTTGAAAAATGCTCGCTCTTTACGGAGGGCACCTAGGATTATTCTCAAGCGGTGAGTGTTGAAAGGAAAGGGTGTGTGTATTGTGTGTACTGTGTGTAAATGCCTGACAGTGTCTGTGACCAGAAACTGATGGTTTATGGGAAGCTGTGTGTGCCTTTAACTCTAGCAGTCTGTACTCATGCTGCACGCCTGAACGTACCAGGAAGATTGTATGAAGGTGTCAAACTTGTCACAAACACATTTATTGTTTGCGTCAGACTGAAGTTTTCAAGAGTATATAAAAACAAGTATATGTCTGCAAAACGTGTAAGGATGTTGATGGATGTTAAAGCACGCACGACCTTTTTGATAGAATCTTCAGACACAGAAGCATCCGTTTTATTTAAGAAACACTTCTGTGGCCTCTTGATAACAGAATCATAATCTAACATTTTGACATTTTGAGAAAGTCACCTATATTTACAAAACTTGTAGGGCTGCAAATGAATGTTAATACACAAAAGACCTTTTTGATCAAAGTCTTCTTCTTTCTTCTTGGAGTTCGCTGGCGCTACACACTCAGTCCAGCTCGGGAGATGAAGGTCATCGTCTTCTCCAGCTCCAGTCGACTGCCACGGAGCTTGGTGGAAGTGGGGGACGGCCACGTCCACACTTTTTGATCGAAATAAATCCATCCAGAAAAGAGACAAGTATCCCTTTCACTGATAAAATACTTCTGTGGCCTGAAGCATACCGCCGGTGCTTGAGCCCCCAGGCTCGGGAACCGACTTGCCGGACCTCCAGCCACGGCCTAATTTAAATTTTGAGAACTCGATGTGTATTGGTTGCAATATTTTGGAAGTAAATGATATTGTGCCTGAGAAGTCATTTTGAAGGATTAATGGTGATGTGTTTGTAATTTTAGATTCCTAAGTAGAAATTCATGATTGGGGATTTTCGTACATCCCTAAGTACGGATTTCTGTTGGGGAATTTTTGTACATGCTTAGGGATTTGTGTACATTCCAAAGTAGGGATTTCTGTTGGGGGATGTTCATAGATTCCTATTTAGGAATTCCTGCATGTTGGAGACAATTTTTACATCCCTAAGTAGGGATTTAAATGGGAAGATTTTCGTAAATCCCTAAGTAGGGATTTCTGTTGTGGGATTTTCGTTGATTCCCATGTAGGAATTCCTGTTGGAGAATTTTTGTACATCCTTAAGTAGGAATTTATATTGGGGATTTTCGTACATCCCTTAGTAGGGATTTGTTTTTGATAATTCCTATAATTATAGGGATTCCTGTTAGGGAAGTTTTGAAGATTCTGATGTAGAGATTCCTGTTGGGGTATTTTTGAAGAATTCTATGTAGTGATTCCTGTTTGGTGATTTTGTGCATTGTTACTTTTCCTACTGATTCCTTGATGTAATTCAGAGCATGCACTTTGAAACAAGAAGGGAGGCAAGAGGTTACAAATGGGCGTCGACAGAGACAATGAAGGATATTAGGAACGTGTAAGATCATACACTTGTGGCTATATCAAATACCAAATCTGTTCCTTCGGACTTGTTAGACAATAATGTAATGTCACGGGAGCCTCGCAACAAATGTGTGTTTAATGATTGGCTAATCTAACAAGTCAATGTTCACACAGGTATTGACGGCGATATCTCGTCAAGGTGTGACATACACATGCTCTCAGTTAAACCCAAATGAGCTCAAACACGCATTGAAACATGATCACAACGCAAACAGAGCTTTACCAGAGCTATATCAACAAGTTCTTATTCACATTGCACTATGAAAGCAATGGGTACAATCTTTGAGTGGCACACCCAGCGACATGATACTGCTTTCGAGTACTGCCCACACTGACACATCCGGCTTATGATCGACTTATGCTGAATAGTCGAGAAGATGAAACAGGTAACGGTGATCATGGTGGTAAATTACAAGTGAGGAAGGGCGGAGGGGTGTACTGGTTGGTTTGTGTGTAAAAAGAATATTTCACATGATATGCAGTTGTGCACTCTACCTTAGTACTTTATCCCCGAGTACGCAGTAGGAGGGTCCAGCAGACTTTAATTGTGTGTGTGTGTGTGTGTGTGTGTGTGTGTGTGTGTGTGTGTGTGTGTGTGTGTGTGTGTGTGTGTGTGTGTGTGTCTGTCTGTCTGTCTCGACTTAACAGCTTATTGCTGGGAAACTACTGGGCGCAGTTCTTTCAAAAGTTGATACACTAACTTGATAATAGGTCCGATTGATCGTATTAAAACTTCATAATGTTACCTGGGACCTAAATGCGAAATATTCCACAAAAACGACTCTTAACGGGGGGAGGTTTGGCGGTGGGAGTACAACTGCCGTGCAGCTATTGGAACAGCCAGCTAGCTGGTGTGAATCACGTCCGCCTATGGCCAAAGTGATGCGGAATCGATTCCCGGCATGGGCGGTCTATATTTTTTTTAAATTCTTGTTTACTATTGTTTATTATGAACGTTTTAATGTTTTATTTCACTCTAATAATTTTTTTAATTGTGTAAAATAAATTTAAATTTTTTTTTTAATCCAAGTGACCCGGGTTCGATTCCCGGCATGGGCGGTCTATTTTGTTACTCTAATAATTTTTTTAATTGTGTAAAATAAATAAATAAATATATATTTTTTTTTTTAATCCAAGTGATTCGGGTGGAAAGCGATTCGTCTATGGCCAAAGTGATCCGGGTTCGATTCCCGGCATGGGCGGTCTATTTTTTTTTTTTTAATTCTTGTTTACTATTGTTTATCATGAACGTTTTAATGTTTTATTTTACTCTAATAATTTGTTGTGTAAAATAAAAAAAAAAATTTTTTAAATCCACGTGCACAAGACAAAAACTTTCATACTGGGGGAGCGAGCCAGTCTGAAGAGTACTCGGGTCCAGGGCCAGCGTTTTGTATTACTCACTAGATGAATACCCGCTTCGCCGGGTAGCAAGTAGAGCCGAATATCCGGCTTGAGTGGCGCACCGTACGCCGGCTTCACCGGGTCCGAACAATGGACCCTCCCAGATTCGTGGAATGGGAACAGCACGAAAATGATTCAGTGGCCATAATGCCATTCCTGATCATATCATGTCGAGTCCCATACTTGTCGACGACGCCCAATGTAACTGAGTGCCGAAACACCACAACCACCTTTGGATTGAGAAATTTTGTGGCTTATGTCTAAGCCCTTTTCAATCTGTGATGGCTTCTCAGAGGAAGGCCAGAGCATACAGACTCAGAAAAGCAGCCATACCACATCACAAACAGAACTCTACAATCTACGGGTGTTTTCTACAGACACACAAACACACACAGAGAAGCCGTATATATATATATATATATATCTATATGACAGTGTATAAATATATAGAGATAGATGACAGTGTATTTTTCGCGTGGCTATAAATTGATTCGACCTTTGCACTTTTACAGTGAGGACAACTTACGGGTCCAAGGAAAGCGTTCTGGACACTGCGGTGACCTTCTAAAAATAGTAACAGAACGCCGGGAATATCCGAAGATGCCCCTCATACCGTAGTGCACCATACGAAGGAAGGGAGGTAAACGCTGAAAACATGGAGAAGATAAGGAAGAGTTATGGTAGTTGATCCCGAAAAAAAAACCAAAATCGGTTTGCGCTGCGCGCTGAGAGCACGTATTGAAATATCTCATCGACCAGATTGTGTCCGGGGTGTATCTGAATATGGACACCAAATTTGAAACAGATCCATCGAGAACCTTGGCCGCGCATCGCGATTACACAGACAGACAGACAGACAGACAGACAGACAGACAGACAGACACAAGTCGTATAGATGCTTTGATGTAGCATTTAGATTTTAAAAGTGTAAATCTAGGGCGCAAAATGCAACCGGGACTGCTATAAGAGAGTCAGGGCAATGCTCCCCCGGAAAAGTGTTTTATCCGAAGGTGCCATCCGTCTGAGCTTACAAACTGCCACGGAATCGTATTACCAAATTCCCAAGTAACAGTCTTGACCACGCACGATTTGTTTTTTTATACATACTATTACTTATACAAGTGCATCCCCCCCTCCCCCCTGAAATCAGATTACACAATGTTATATTTTTAACTCACATTGGCAAGCCTGCCCCCCCCCCCCCCCCCCCCCGTAAGTGCCGCACCAAACAATAGACAGATCTAGATGTGGCACTTTTCAGCACGAGTAGGGGAACGTGTACGGGTAACGTCATCAAATCTAGTTTTTGCGTCACGCCTTTGTCTTCTAAATGACGATTTTGGAAGGTAGTTGGGTAATTTGTTGGCTCAAGTTGCACGACATGAATCAATTTTCCTTGTTCTTATCCAAATGTGTCTTCTTACATTATCTTTTGGGACTGTGTAAGGGTGGTTTCTTGGCTCAGAATGAGATTGCACCAGATTGCTACATTTTCCTTGTTTGTATCAACATTTTCCGGGAGGGGCATGCCCCCGGCCCCCCTTCGATAATCATATAATACAATTTTCAGTTAACGTTACTCTGAAAATAAATGGCGTCATTTGCCTTAGGTTAAAACATACGCACACACGCACGCACGAACGCACGCACGCATGCACATCCTGGCTGATGGGATGATGTGGTTCTGTGAAAGTGGGCGTCGTTGTGTGTGTGTGAGTGCGAGTGTGAGTGTGTGTCAGGGCCGGACTAGGCGAAGTGGAGGGGGCGGGTTGCCAGTGGTGGTCCAGGGGGATGTTCCCCCTGGCAGGGTCAAGGGGCAGAGCCCCTTGTGGGGGTCAGGGGGCTTCGCCCCCTGAAGCTGATGGGTAGGTCTTATTCTGAGATAGGAAAATGGTCGCTCCTTGCATGAAACGGCATAAAATAAACAATAATTACAAATATTTAAATAAGTAAGGTACATGTTTAGGCTAGGGGGGGGGGGGGGGTTGCCCAACCCCCATAACCTCCCCGGTAGTCCGGCCCTGTGTGTGTTTGTGTATCTATCTATATATATATACGACTTGTGTCTGTGTGTGTGTTTGTGTATCTGTGTATTTGTGTGTTTGTGTATTTGTGTATTCGCCATGCACGGCCAAAGTTCTCGATGGATCTGCTTCAAATTTGGTGGGCATATTCAGGTAGACCCGGGACACGACACAACCTGGTCGATATTTCAACACGTGCTCTCAGCGCGCAGCGCGGAACCGATTTTGGTTCCACCTCAGCTATTTTGGTTCCACCTCAGCTACCCGGGCCCCCATACCGACACACCATAGCCGCTACACCACATCACAACGCCAAAGTTCTCGGTGGATCTTTTTCAAATTTGGACACCGTATTCAGCTACACCCCGGACACAATATCATCGATGAGATATTTCAACACGTGCTCTCAGCGCGCAGCGCTGAACTGATTTTGGTTTTTGTGTTCATTTCACCATTATAAGTAACTCTTCCTTATCTTCTCCAGTGTTTGGCGTTTATCTCCCTTCCTTCGTGTGGCTTTCCCGTTCAGTTGTAAGTTACTACTATTTTTAGAATGTCACTGCGCTGTCCACTGCGCTGAGCGTCTTCGGATATTCCCGGCGTTCTGTTACTGTTACTATTTTTAGAAGGTCAACGCTGTCACTAAGGACGCTGTCACTAAGTCTGCCGATGCACATACCCTCTTGGATGGCAATCCAGAGTCCCAAGAAAGTATCGACAACAAATATAAACAGCTAAGATCAAACCTGCTGAATGCAATGGAATTGGCAATCCCCAAAACAAAACCTTTTATCGGACCCAGTAGAACTGATCAGAGCCCATGGTGGACAGAAGAATGCAGAACAGCCATCAGGTTAAAAAGAACTGCAAAAGAGAAATATGATCGCATCAGGTCTGCACAAAACCACAACAATATGTAATCAACTGAAGAACAATGTGACAAAACTGTAGACAAAGCAAAAAAAGAATATTTTGAAAACATGTCCAGCAAAGTGAGCGATTACAGAGATGCTGGAAAAATTTGGACCAAAATAAGGAAATTCAAATGCAGACACAAGCAGGCTGAACGTCCTCTTATGCACGAAGGAAAAAAATATGAAAGCCTTCCTGAAAAAGCAGAACTGTTTGCAGATATTTTTGCAGCAGCAAGCCAAACAGATAAACTGTTATGTGAGCAGGAACTCTTCCGTAAGAAGTGGGAGGATAAACAGGACTTAAACGACCCAGAACTCAACCCTTCCTTAAAAATAAATGCTCCCTTATCCATTCAAGAACTGAAAACGGCTATAGCATCGGTGACAAAAGTCCGATCCGCCTGTGGTTCTGATCCAATAAACTATCAGGTCATACAACATTTACCAAACCAAGGACTAAATCTTTTACTGGATTTTTATTCAACATGCTGGAAGTCTGGCCTGATTCCCACAGCTTGGAAAGAGGCTGTTGTGATCCCCATTTTAAAGCCTGGAAAACCAAGAGCTGACCCTTCCAACTGGCGCCCTATATCTGACCTCCCATCTGAGCAAAATCTATGAAAGAATACTAAAATCCAGACTAGAAGATGAAATGGAAAGAAAAAAGGTAATACCTCTGTGTCAAGCCGGTTTCCGTCGAGGCAGGGGTGTCTCGGATCACATTGTAAAACTGTCCTCCAAAATTAAGAAAGCTCTCTCACGCAAGAAGTCTCTCTTTGCTGTATTTTTTGACATAAAAAAAGCCTACGACACAGTATGGCACCAACGATTGTTGTTCAAATTGAAGCAATTAGGCATCAGTGGCAATATGTTTCAATACATAAAAAGCTTTCTACTGAACAGATCCTTTCAAACTGATTATAAAGGTGCCAAATCATCCACTCGCAAAGTTGACATGGGAGTGCCACAGGGCTCAGTAATAGCACCACTGGTTTTTAGCATTATGCTGCATGACATATCGACAGTTAAAACACATGGAGCCGAACTGACGCTTTATGCAGATGATATCGCTCTATGCAAAGAGTATCAAAACAAAACCTATAAAACAGAGTTTGTATGTTCCGGCCTTCCTCTGAGAAGCCATCACAGATTGAAAAGGACTTAGAGATAAGCTCTAAATTGCTCAATCCTGTTTGAGTTGACTTCGCCTCCAAAGGTGATTGTGGTGATTCGGCACTCAGTTACACTGGCCGTCGTCGACAAGTAAGGGACTCGACATGATATGATCAGGAATGGCATTATGGCCACTGAATCTTTTCGTGCTGTTCCCATTCCACGAATCTGGGAGGGACCTAAGCTTGGCGGGTCCATGGTTCGGACCCGGCGAAGCCGGCGTACGGTGCGCCACTCAAGCCGGGTATTCGGCTCTACTTGCTACCCGGCGAAGCGGGTATTCATCTAGTGCATCTATATATATATATACGACTAGTGTCTGTCTGTCTGTCTGTCTGTTCGCGATGCACGGCCTAAGTTATCGGTGGATCTTTTTCAAATTTGGACAGTACCGTATTCAGCTACACCCCGGACACAACCTCATCGATGAGATATTTCAACACGTGCTCTCAGCGCGCAGGGCTGAACCGATTTTGTTTTTTTTTGGTCTGGATCCACTACCAGTAATTCTTCCTTATCTTCTCCAGTGCAGCCGGGTATTCGGCCCTACTTCTTCCCGGCGAAGCCGGTACCCGGTGAAGCGGGTAATCATCTAGTATATATATACACTGCCGAACTAAAGTTAAGGGCCAGAAGAAGAATCATCTCTCATAACACAACAAATCAAAGCAACACCTTCAACCCTTGAAATGTTTTAATACGACATGTAACCGTTCGAGTCATGTAAACAAAATCACCAACAAAGAAATTTCATTTGCGCAGCAACCGTCGGAAGTACCCCACCCCCCTTTCGAAAAGTGGCAAGAAAGTTCTGTCAGTTTGTTCAAGTTCAGTAACGGGTGTGGCCACCCCGGGCTGCAAGGCATTCACCGATCCGTGAGCGCATTGAGTTTACATGGTTCTGGAGCATCTGTTGAGGGATTGCCGTCCACTCCTGCTGCAGGAATTGGAAGAGCTGGTCCACATCAGCAGGTGGGGGGTGATTGTCCCTCACCCGGCGTCCAATGATGTCCCAGAGGTGTTCTATGGGCGCCAAGTCGGGGGATCGGGCTGGCCAGTTCATCCTCACAATCTGCTGACGCTGCAGAACATCTTGGACCACCCTAGCGCGATGAGGGGTCGCGTTATCGTCTTGGAGCATAGCGCCGGCACCCATGGCTTGCAGTGTAGGGATGATTTGAGGCCTCACGATTTCATCCCGGTACCGCACGCCGGTAAGATTGCCTCTAATACGGTACAGGGGGGTCCTCCCGTGCAGATGGAAGCCAGCCCACACCATAGCTGAACCGCCTCCATACCTGTCATGTTCCTGGACACAGGCATCGATGAAACGTTCACCCGGACGTCTCCAAGCGCATATGCGGCCATCACAGGAAGAGGGAGTGAACCGGGACTCGTCTGTAAAGAGTACCCTGCCCCACTGCTGTCTGTTCCAACGCCGATGGTTGCGGCAGAACGTCATTGTTAAGAAACGCTACCGTTGCTGAGCTTTGGTTCAGTTTTGTGTGTTGCATGTAGTTGACTTATTTGTACTTTGTGGGAAAGTATTGATATTATATTTTGTAAACATAATATTTATGCGTGGACGAGAATGCAGGTGAACTTTCTAGTCCTGTCAAAACAAGTTGTTTACCATGCTGTTTTAGTCGTGAGTTCGTGGCGTTCGTTCGGATTAAGTGTGTCGGCGCTTTTGATGTACGTCAGAGAGAATGTCGCTAGTTTAGTCCATGCACGGCTCGTATAATGTAGTTGTATCGTGTTCGGTCTGGAATATTCTCGAGATTGAGTATTTACTATATATGCCAGCGCGATTTGAATGTTAAAAAAAGCTTCTATTTGAGTTCTGTTACGATGTGCAGTTGTATGTATGGAATGCTAAATAAATCCTCGAACTCAATTTGACGAGTTGTTTTCTGCTGCTGCGAAGACGGGCGACGTAGAATAAAAGAACACAACTATACGGCATTTGAGAACTTGTGGCAATCTCAAGTGTCGTGTAACAATTGGGGGCCAAGCCAAGGATCTACGTTTAACGCCAAGGGTTTTCCAGCAACAAAGACAGTCAAGACAGTCACAGGAGGTAGCCATCAATCGGGTGTATCATGAGGGATCAGTATTGAGACTACGGAACCGTGGATTCGGTGTGACTGGTGAAGAGTTTGGTAATCGCCGCAGCTCGGTACGGTGAGCGACGCCGGAGTGTATCGGGATTACAGAGGTTAGCTGCCGTTTGGACGAGACGGACTTCGTCGCGGAGCTAGTGCATTAATACTACGAAATACGACTGAGGTACGTCGTGTACGTATCGTGAGCAGAGTGCGCCGTCACGTTAGACGAGGAGGGTGGCAGCCTGCGTCTACGAAGGTGAACAGCGACGAGAGAAGCATCGGAGGTGTAGTAGAGACTGTGTTCTTTCAGAAGACTACATTCGTCTACGTTCGGGGCTGTGAAAGAATACAAACGAACGCACCGGAAAAGACCAGAATGGCTGAGTTCTGGGGAAAAGGAATTGAACTGGGAATAAAAGGCAAGCAGTTGACGGAGTTCGTCGAGTCCCAGACACGACTGCTGGCGCAGCGTGAAGAAAGACAAGCGCAGCGTGAGCGAGAAGAAAAAAAAAGACAAGCGCAGCGTGAGCGAGAAGAAAAAGAAAGACAAGCGCAGCGTGAGCGAGAAGAAAAAGAAAGACAAGCGCAGCGTGAGCGAGAAGAAAAAGAAAGACAAGCGCAGCGTGAAGAAAGACAAGCGCAGCGTGAAGATAAAGAAAGACAAGCGCAGCGTGAAGAAAAAGAAAGACAGGCGCAGCGTGAAGAAAGAGAAAGAGAAGCACAGCATGAAGAAAGGCAAATTGAGCTGAAACGCTTAGAGCTCCAAATAGAAATGGAGACGAAGCGTTTAGAGCTTCAGACAGAAATGGTGCGTGCTCAAAATGAGCACGAGGCACCACGCCAAAGAGATAACCAGCAGCAAATGTTACACAGGGCACCGAAACTTCCAGCATTCGCTGACGGGAAGGACCGGATCGACTGCTACCTTGCAAGATTCGAGAGGTTCGCTGAGAGTGCTAGATGGCAGCGCGACGACTGGGCGATTCAACTCAGCGCACATTTGACTGGGGCAGCACTTGAGGTCTACACTAGACTCTCAAATGATGACGCCAGAGACTATGATGTACTGAAGGAAGCTCTGTTGCGTTGCTACAACTTCACTGAAAGGGGCTACCGTCAACGCTTCCGCGAATGCCAGCCATTGTCTGGAGAGACACCGAGCCAGTTTGTGGAGCGCCTGTCGTCATACCTGCAGAAGTGGGTGGAGTTATCAGGTGAAGAGCAGTCATACGAGAGTCTGCGGGACTTGATCGTGAAGGAGCAGTTCCTTAATGCCTGCCCGAAGGACCTGGCGACCCGCTTGGAAGAGCAAAAACTGCGGGGTTTGAAGGACATTACTGATGCTGCTGAGCGTTATCTCATTGCTCATGGAAGGACCCTGGGGACGTCAAAGTCATCGAAACCTTTCCAGAAGAGCGGGAACCAGGGAAACCAACCTGCCAAGGGACAAACTGAGTCCGCACCATCATCCAATGAAGGGCAGAACATAACGTGTTTCCATTGCAATGCCAAGGGTCACCGAGTCGCCAACTGTCCCCAAAAGAAATATAACGGACATGTCAATGACAAAGCGCAAGAACATCGACGGAGATATTACGACAACAAGAGGCAAACGAGTGGCTCGAACCAACAAGTATGTGCGAGCAGCGTCATACTTCCAAGGGCTGCCGAGCAAGTGGCTACACCATCGGACGTGGAAGAATGTATATCTGATGGCCAGCTTCTACTCGCCAATGGCAGGTCAATCTCTGTCGTCGCCAGCGCAGCTGTGTCAGTGTCGAACATGCCCGTGTCGAGGGGATTTGTTGAGAAGCAGGAAGTGACTGTTCTCAGAGATTCGGGCTGCAATGGAGTCATTGTCAAAGAGGATCTGGTGCCAACAGAGAAGTTCACTGGTGACTTCAAGTGGACGCTCATGGCTGACAGCAAATGCGTGAAGGCACCAGTGGTAAAAATCCAGATCGATACTCCATACTTCACCGGAGAAGTTGAGGCCGTCTGCCTGAAGAAGCCCTTGTACGATCTACTAATTGGGAACATTGGGGGTGCGAGACGTCCTGATGACCCTGATTTCGAATGGAGAATGGGCTCAGCTCAGCCTGCTGCTGAGGAGGAAGACCCACTGCCATTCGCGAATGAAGATATCAGCGAACTGTTACGAGATGACAGAGCTACTGTGCATCGCCGCGACCAGCCGCAGGTTGTAAGCGCTGTGACGACCAGAGCCCAGGCGAAGAAGGACAAAACAACTACGCCACTCAGGGTCACCAACAGTTCTGCAACTGCTGTCGTGGACAGGGATCGGCTGATTCAGCTACAGGAAGCTGATTTGACCTTGACAAAGTACAGGAGTCGTCCTGTCAAGGAGATGACCAAGGGCGAAGGCACTGTGCACTTTGAAGTAAAGGCCAAGATTCTGTACAGAGTGTTCCAGCACGCGAGAGTCAATGGTGGGAAGCCATTACGTCAAGTTCTGGTGCCTAAACCACTTAGGCGCCAGGTGATGGAGGTGGCCCACGACTCTATTATGGGAGGTCACCTGGGGGTCAAGAAGACATCGGACAGAATCCAGGCTGCGTTTTACTGGCCAGGACTGCATGCAGATGTGACTCGATTCTGCCGATCGTGCGATATTTGCCAGAAAACCATACCTCGAGGAAGGGTCCCGAAAGTGCCGTTGCAGAAGATGCCTTTGATCGACCGACCTTTCAAGAGGGTGGCCATTGACCTCATCGGCGAGATCAAACCGCCAAGTGAAGCGGGTCATCGTTGGGTACTGACCCTGGTAGACTATGCAACCAGGTACCCAGAAGCCGTGCCTCTGAAGAAAATTGACACCGAGACTGTTGCCGAGGCACTTGTGGACATTTTCAGCAGAATTGGGGTTCCTGAAGAGATCCTCACAGACCTGGGGACACAGTTTGTCTCTGAATGCATGGAAGAGGTCAACAGGCTGCTGAGCATTCGTCACTTGACTACGACACCTTATCACCCGATGTGCAATGGGCTGGTCGAAAAATTCAATGCGACGCTGAAGTCCACGCTGAAGAAACTATGCAGTGAGCAGCCAAGGCAGTGGCATCGCTACATCAATGCCTTGCTGTTTGCATACAGGGAGGTGCCACAAGAGTCCACTGGATTCTCCCCGTTCGAGCTGATGTACGGGCGGACCGTGAGAGGCCCGATGCAGATACTAAAGGAATTGTGGACGAAAGATGTGGACACACCTGAGGTGAAGAACAGTTACTAGTACGTGTTCGAGTTGCGAGAGAAACTGGAGGAGACCCTCGAGATTGCGAGAGAAAACTTGAGAAAGTCTCAGGATAGTGGAAAGCACTACTGCGACCGCAAAGCCGTAAACAGGAAGTTTACACCAGGTAACAAAGTGCTGATACTGCTTCCCACTGATCACAACAAACTACTGATGAAGTGGAAAGGCCCATACGAGGTTGAGGCCGTGGTAGGGATCAACGACTACAAGGTGAATGTCGGCAAGAAGTCCAAGAGCTACCACGCTAACCTCCTGAAACTGTATGTGGAGAGACCTCCGGAAGCAGTACAGGTCGCAGCAAGTGTGGAAGAACCAGCCGAACTAGACGAGTTCGACGGTGAGGAACTACTGGAGTTGGGAGACCTCCACAAGAACGAGGGAGTGGATGACGTCAAGTTAGGACCTGACCTGACAGAAGACCAGCAGAAGGAGCTGCATGATTTTATGGGCGACTTCACCCATAGGTTCTCAGATGTTCCAGGCTCTACGTCCTTGGTCGCACATGAAGTCCACCTCACATCTGACGTTCCTGTTCGCTCAAAACCATACCCTATCCCGTTTCAGGCTCGGGAATCCTTGAAGAAGGACATCGACAACATGTTGAAGATGGGGGTCATCCGTGAATCATCATCCCCTTACTCATCTCCCGTTGTTGTTGTCAAGAAGAAAGACGGCACAAACAGGGTATGCATTGACTTCAGGAAAGTCAATAAGATCACCGTGTTTGACCCTGAACCAATGCCGACGGCAACTGATCTATTCCGACAGTTAACCGGCAGTAAGATCTTCTCGAAGATCGATCTCAGCAAGGGATATTGGCAGATTCCTGTGCGCGAAGAGGACATACCAAAGACCGCCTTTGCAACTCCAGACGGAACGTATGAGTGCCTGCGGATGCCTTTTGGCATGGTGAACAGTGGTGCTACCCTTACGAGGGGAATGCGAAAAATGCTCAAAGGAATGAAGAATGTTGTGTACTACTGGGATGATCTGCTAGTCCACACGGAGACCTTTGCGGAGCATCTGGAGACTTTGAGGGAACTGTTTTCCCGCTTGACAAAAGCCAATCTGACCGTGAGACCCAGCAAGTGCATTTTGGGGACCGACAACGTTGACTTCATAGGTCATTCACTGAAGGAAGGTCAAAAGGGGCTTTTGTTGGAAAACGTCACCAAGATCCTCAATGCGCCACGTCCTGAAACCAAGAAGCAGGTGCGATCCTTCCTTGGATTGGCTGGGTACTACAGAGAGTTCATTCCAAACTTCGCCGCCATAACGGCGCCTTTGTCGGACATGACCCGAAAAGGATGCCCCAACCGAATACTCTGGGGACCAGCTCAGGAGAAGGCATACCAGACCGTGCGCGACCTGATGTCACGAGACCCGGTGCTACGCCTTCCTGATACCGCCAAAGAGTTCATCTTGCGTACAGACGCATCGGACGAAGGGATCGGCGCCATGCTGATGCAAGAGCATGGAGGTAAACCGTTTCCGGTCAGCTATGCCAGCAAGAAGCTGTCAGGAGCCGAGAAGAACTACTCGACCATGGAGAAAGAGTGTTTAGCCATCGTGTGGGGAATCAAGAAATTTGAACTCTACCTCCAAGGGGTGAAATTCGTGCTTCAGACTGATCACAAACCCCTCACCTACCTGAACTCTGCGAAGTTTGTGAATAATCGTATCATGAGGTGGGTGATGTACTTGCAGAACTTTGATATGCGAGTGGAATCGATCAAAGGTTCAGACAATGTTGGAGCAGATTTTCTCAGCCGAGTATGTGAGTAAAACTGTGTTCATTCTCCAACAGACTAATGTACATACCTGGATTTCAATCTGTTATGTATACATAATATGTGTACAGGTAGCGTTTCAATGATTGAAAGAAATTAGGTAAATTTCTTCTGGTGTTGGGGGTAATGTTAAGAAACGCTACCGTTGCTGAGCTTTGGTTCAGTTTTGTGTGTTGCATGTAGTTGATTTATTTGTACTTTGTGGGAAAGTATTGATATTATATTTTGTAAACATAATATTTATGCGTGGACGAGAATGCAGGTGAACTTTCTAGTCCTGTCAAAACAAGTTGTTTACCATGCTGTTTTAGTCGTGAGTTCGTGGCGTTCGTTCGGATTAAGTGTGTCGGCGCTTTTGATGTACGTCAGAGAGAATGTCGCTAGTTTAGTCCATGCACGGCTCGTATAATGTAGTTGTATCGTGTTCGGTCTGGAATATTCTCGAGATTGAGTATTTACTATATATGCCAGCGCGATTTGAATGTTAAAAAAGCTTCTATTTGAGTTCTGCTACGATGTGCAGTTGTATGTATGGAATGCTAAATAAATCCTCGAACTCAATTTGACGAGTTGTTTTCTGTTGCTGCGAAGACGGGCGACGTAGAATAAAAGAACACAACTATACGGCATTTGAGAACTTGTGGCAATCTCAAGTGTCGTGTAACAGTCATTCTGGCCCGGCGATGACGTGGTGTGAGGGGCGGACGGACGACAGTTCTCATTGAGTGCAGGCGCACCTCACGCAGACGACGGGTCACAGTCTTGCGACTGATGGTGACGTTGGTAGCGGCCCTGAAGTTGCCTATCAACGTCCTGCGGGTGTTGGTTCGGTTACGTAGAGCCAAGAGCTGGAGGTAGCGATCGTCTCTTCGATCTGTACATCTTGGGCGTCCAGACCGAGGTCGCTCAACAGCACTTCCGGTAGTCTGGAAGCGTTGGTGGAGCCGCTGAATAACAGAGTGGCTCACTCTTAGCCGTCTGGAAACTTCTCTGCCAGACACGCCGTCCTGCAGCCATCCCAGCGCCCGTCCTCGATCCAATGTTGTCAGTTTCGTTCTTGGAGGCATGCTTACTCAGAGCTCTGGTGCGCGCCCCTAAATACCCATTCCTGTGCAACTTTCGTTGAGGAGTTTTCAGTATAGCCATGGTTTGCTCGTGCACAATGCCAAACACCGACTGCAATACTGCTTCTTCAGCTAAAGTCGAGCAAATTTTATAGGAAATTATCGTGTTTTGACAACCTTTTCACTGCCTCTAAAAACGGTGTTGCTGAACTGCAATGCGTGCAAAACAAGGTCTGGCACGTGCAGCAGTGGGACAGGCTTCTGGAAAACCCAAGTTGGCCATTTTTTCGTCATGCAGTGTTGGCATAAAAAATAACAACGGAAAGCTGCGCAAATCAGAGGCCGGCCGTTAACTTTAGTTCGGCAGTGTAGATATATATATATATATACTAGATGAATACCCGCTTCGCCGGGAAGAAGTACTTAGAGCCGTACGCCGGCTTCGCCGGGTCCGAACAATGAACCCGCCAAGCTTAGGTCCCTCCCAGATTCGTGGAATGGGAACAGCACGAAAATGATTCAGTGGCCATAATGCCATTCCTGACCATATCGAGTCCCATCCTTGTCGACGAATGTAACCGTGTTAATCACCTTTGGAGGCGAACTCCACTCAAATAGGATTGAGCAATTTAGAGCTTATCTCTAAGCCCTTTTGAACTGTTATGGCTTCTCAAAGGAAGGCCAGTACATACAAATACTGATGATATGATAAAATCGTTTATTTAACGTCACTCTGTAAAAACATTGGCGACATTTGTCTTAGATTAAGAACGCACACAAACTTTCCCTTTATGTACAGTGGTTCACCACCCTCCCGCCCCCCCCCCCCCCCGCACACTCTCGCTCATCTAATTAAAAAGTGTGTTAAGAGATACTTGGATATAAAATTGTATTTTTAAAAGTTCTGATAAAAATATATAGTGGCTGTATGAGAAGCAATGGCGTCAGCCGCAGCAATGTCTCTTCATATCCAGGGACCAAGTGGGTGCGTGTGCATAAGTCCAGCGATAAGTTTGGGACCTTGCCACCCAAGGTCTTTATTAAAACTTAAAAGATAGCTTAATTTTTCCTTTGAGGTATTTGGCAGGATATTTCTATTTGAGTTTATAAACTGAGTCAGGGGTTGAAAGTGGCATGAGTTCAAATCACACTCCAAAGTCAAATGAGCAATGGTGAGGTCGGATTGACAGGTGCATTTAAGCTCTAGAAATTGGTAGTTCCCAGCTTCTGCCCTTAGGCGGTTAATCCTTTTTATTACACGTGGGCATGCATTATAGGTGTTCATCTGTTTTGATGGGGCTTCCCGAATGAGCCAGCCAGAGCTTATAGCCGTGTGCATATATTTGTTCCTCCATTCTCTCCAGAGAAGAGAGTCTGTAAGGCTACTGATCTCAGAAGCAGACAATGGCAGGTCTACCTCGGAGGCGCCTATGCCTTGGGCAGCTTCTTTAGCGGCTTTGTCCGCTTTCTCGTTGCCAGGCACGTTCACGTGTGCTGGACACCAGACCAGGTTAATCTCGCTTCCTTTTTTTATAATTTTATTTGCCAGCTCCTTTATGGCAATGACAAGATCATGTCTTTTTGATCTTTTGTTAGATCTTAATGCTTCAATGGCTGCTTTGGAGTCAGAGAATATAGCTATCTTTTGAGGAGGAGTGTTCTTGAGATTGAACTGAACAAGCGACATGCAGATGGCAAGGAGCTCAGCTGAGAAGATCGAGTTTCTGTTGCACAGTTTAAATTTCCCAGTCATGTCATCGCTGGGGATTACAAAAGCTGCGCCAGCCTTCTTGTCATCCAACACTGACCCGTCTGTGTAAACATGAACATGGCCTTTGTATACAATATCAATGTGCTCAAGGGCTTGTATCCTGAGTAATAACTGATCATCCTTTGTAGCTGTGCAATATTCTGTGTCAAAATTCATTTCTTTCATTGTCCATGAGGGATCACGAGATATGGGGTTTTGGGCCACATCATTTGGGTCGACACTGATTTCACTAAAGAGTGAAGCATTGAATTGAGCCAGTGAGGAGAAAGTAGTGCCAAAGTGGGCCTTTTTGTTTTGGACATGATTGTAATGCGGTTGTAGCTCCTCTTTTGTTGAGTTTTGCACTGTGTTGGCTCGAACATTGTAATCTGCGCAGCACTTACGCCGCCACATGTCAAGAGGGAGGAATCCTGCTTGGTGGTATACAATGGCCTGCTTTGAATGCCTTGGGTGTCCAAGGGCAAGCCGAAGGGCACGACATTCCGCTGACTGTAGCTTATCAAGCCATTTTCGAGCCGACGAGAAGTAGGCCTCCTGTCCATATGATAGTCTTGATCTTATAAGAGCTCTGGTGATGTTTGTTAGAATAACTGGGCACTTTGCCCATGGTTGGGCAGCCAGTATTTTAAGAAGGCTGATGGTCTTATTTGCTTTGCTTAAAAGATACTTTAAGTGAGCAGTCCATAGTCCATTTGAGGTGAAAAGTACGCCCAGATATTTCACCTGCTGACTGGGTGAGACAACAGATTTATCTAGTGAGAACTGTATCTTTTCTCGATCTTCCAGTTTTCGGTTTGTAAAGACAACGAATACAGTTTTCTCGGCAGAGAGAGTGAAGCCATTCTCCCGCATATAGTTCGCAATGTTATCTATAGCTGTTTGTCACTCTTTGGAGAATTTGTGTTCTGTTTTATAGGTTTTGTTTTGATACTCTTTGCATAGAGCAATATCATCCGCATAAAGCGTCAGTTCGGCTCCATGTGTTTTAATTGTCGATATGTCATGCAGCATAATGCTAAAAAGCAGTGGTGCTATTACTGAGCCCTGTGGCACTCCCATGTCAACTTTGCGAGTGGATGATTTTGCACCTTTATAATCAGTTTGAAAGGATCTGTTCAGTAGAAAGCTTTTTATGTATTGAAACATATTACCACTGATGCCTAATTGCTTCAATTTGAACAACAATCGTTGGTGCCATACTGTATCGCAGGCTTTTTTTATGTCAAAAAATACAGCAAAGAGAGACTTCTTGCGTGAGAGAGCTTTCTTAATTTTGGAGGACAGTTTTACAATGTGATCCGAGACACCCCTGCCTCGACGGAAACCGGCTTGACACAGAGGTATTACCTTTTTTCTTTCCATTTCATCTTCTAGTCTGGATTTTAGTATTCTTTCATAGATTTTGCTCAGATGGGAGGTCAGATATAGGGCGCCAGTTGGAAGGGTCAGCTCTTGGTTTTCCAGGCTTTAAAATGGGGATCACAACAGCCTCTTTCCAAGCTGTGGGAATCAGGCCAGACTTCCAGCATGTTGAATAAAAATCCAGTAAAAGATTTAATCCTTGGTTTGGTAAATGTTGTATGACCTGATAGTTTATTGGATCAGAACCACAGGCGGATCGGACTTTTGTCACCGATGCTATAGCCGTTTTCAGTTCTTGAATGGATAAAGGAGCATTTATTTTTAAGGAAGGGTTGAGTTCTGGGTCGTTTAAGTCCTGTTTATCCTCCCACTTCTTACGGAAGAGTTCCTGCTCACATAACAGTTTATCTGTTTGGCTTGCTGCTGCAAAAATATCTGCAAACAGTTCTGCTTTTTCAGGAAGGCTTTCATATTTTTTTCCTTCGTGCATAAGAGGACGTTCAGCCTGCTTGTGTCTGCATTTGAATTTCCTTATTTTGGTCCAAATTTTTCCAGCATCTCTGTAATCGCTCACTGCTCCCATGGGGTCGCCTTCACGCGGCGGGAGCGTTTAAACAGAGCTACCCCACCCCTTTACTTCTCTTCTTTTGTCTTATTTCTGCCTTACCAGTCCTTTCACCTATATTTCCTTCCAAGAAAACTCTCCCTACTATTCCCTGCAGTTTTCCAATTCTTTTCTTGTTGTCTTATTTCTACCTGACTGGATCCATCACCTTTATTTCACTTACCAAAAGTCTTCTTTTCCACATCCTTATTTCTCTGCACCCCGCATGTCGTAAGAGGCGACTAACGGATTCTGTTTCTCCTTTTACCCTTGTTAAGTGGTTCTTGTATAGAATATAGTCAATGTTTGTAAAGATTTTAGTCAAGCAGTATGTAAGAAATGTTTAGTCCTTTGTACTGGAAACTTGCATTCTCCCAGTAAGGTCATATATTGTACTACGTTGCAAGCCCCTGGAGCAATTTTTTTATTAGTGCTTTTGTGAACAAGAAACACTTAACAAGTGGCTCTATCCCATCTCCCCCCTTTCCCCTATCCCATCTCCCCCCTTTCCCTCGTCGCGATATAACCTTCGTGGTTGAAAACGACGTTAAACACCAAATAAAGAAAGAAAGAAAGAATCGCTCACTTT
Source organism: Littorina saxatilis (assembly GCF_037325665.1). Taxonomy (NCBI): domain Eukaryota; kingdom Metazoa; phylum Mollusca; class Gastropoda; order Littorinimorpha; family Littorinidae; genus Littorina; species Littorina saxatilis. The sequence goes on along the minus strand of NC_090259.1, from coordinate 780,940 downwards.
GCTGGACATGTTTTCAAAATATTCTTTTTTTGCTTTGTCTATATTTTGTCACATTGTTGTTCAGTTGATTTCATATTGTGGTTTTGTGCAGACCTGAAGCGATCATACTTCTCTTTTGCAGTTCTTTTTAACCTGATGGCTGTTCTGCATTCTTCTGTCCACCATGGGCTCTGATCAGTTCTGCTGGGTCCGATAAAAGGTTTTGTTTTGGGGATTGCCAATTCCATTGCATTCAGCAGGTTTGATCTTAGCTGTTTATATTTGTTGTCGATACTTTCTTGGGACTCTGGATTGCCATCCAAGAGGGTATGTGCATCTGCAGACTTAGTGACAGCGTCCTTGAAAACTGCCCAGTCTGCCTTTTTATAATTGTATTTTAAGGCTTTTGGACCTGGCTCTGTGTGTGGTGATTTCCTAATAATGGATATCATGATTGGTAAGTGGTCGCTTTTTAATTTATCTGACACAACGCACCAGTCCGTTGTTAATCCGAGAGTGGGACTAACCAAGGTTATGTCAATGGCGGAGGGGTGTTGGTTTGAGATATCGGGTATTCTGGTTGCTGATCCGTCATTTAGTAAGTACACATTTGATTGCGTTATATAGGTGGCAAGGCTCTTTCCCACGGCACATGTCTGATCGGGGAAGTTGGCATCCCACAGGGGGTTTCGGCCATTAACATCTCCTCCGATCACCCAGGTGCGTCTTCCGTCGAGCTCTGGGAGCCAGCTGAAAATCGGGCCTTTGGTAATGTTTCTCTTATATATGTTTAATAGGAAGATGGATGGGCCATCATTCAGCAGAAGTTCAACTAGGTTTGAATGTATTTTTGTGTCGGCCGGAACAGGGGTTGGGTGAACATTGTACTTCAGATTGTCTCTGACATAGGTTACTGTGTACTTGATAGTTTGTGCTCCGCTCGTATCATCAACCTGATAATCTGTGACGGGTGGGTAAAAGAAACCAGATATGAAGGGGAGTTTTCCCACACGACAGAGTCGGGACTGTATTAATAATACATTGAACATGTTGTTTTGGTTAAGATAATTAATAAGGTACGGTAGAGCAGTGTTAAGGGAACGACAGTTCCACTGCAGTATATTTACTCTGGAATCCATTTCAATCACAGAAAACCTAAAGTCTGATGTGACCGTTTGATCTGCCCCTCAACTCTCTATGATGTCATTGTGTTGTCAAGGGGTTGAGACTCTGTTACAGATCTGCCTCCCTGAATGCCGAGAAGAGCGCATTGAGTGGTAATTATCTTATTTAAGGCTGGTGGAGTTGGATTTTCCTTTGGCTTAAATATTTCAGTATATAGCCCTGTCAGAAGTGTCAGAACATTTTCGGGGCTTTCATTCGTTTTTGCTTCAATAAGTGCAGCTAGGATGCCAGTGACGAATTTGAACACCTCACCGCAGTTCTCGGCGCTCATCATCTTTATCTTAGCATAGCTTTCTTTTAAAATATGTTGTCTAAGGCAGTCTTCGGACTGTGGTTTTGGTGTGTTTTGTGTTTCATCTTCCTCAACAATCATCAACTTTGGTTCATCCATGAACAAGTCATCATAATCGTGTGTGGGGGAAGTTTGAGATTCTGCATCAGCAACCTTTTTTTTCATTGTTTGTTGTTGGCTGTTTGTTTGTCTTTGTTTTGTCTGCTGCTTTTGTGGGGGCCTTTTTTACATTGTGTGTTGATTTTAGTTTCTGGGCAACAGTAGACTCCTTATTAATAGGGTTTATGTCAGTTCTTTGTCCAGGTGAGACAATGCCAAAAGGTGACGTTTTCATGTCAGTATGTCCCAAATGACATCACCAGTACATTTTTCATTCTATCTAATCTGTTTTCGTTCTATTTTTTCTAATAACATGCGTTAACAATTGATTGCCAACTGGAATGGAAGAGCACAAAAAGTGTAACTTGATATGTAGTTTCTCTAGAGGGAAAAACATCTTCCACTTTCATGTCAGTGTGTCCCATGCAACATACATTTGCCAAACAGCTATGTGCAAGTAGATTATTTGTTAGTGGTATAGAAAATACTGATCAACAATTAAAGTAAGTTTTCACATTCATTTTCTACCTATTTCTTATTTGTTTATTCTGTTGGCAATGGTGAAATGTCAGCAATCGTGTGTCATTCGGGACAGTAGACATGACACCTGACCTTTTGTCACTGTCTCAGGTCTCAAATACTCAAAAGCCGCCAGTCCACATCACATACAGAACTGAACAATCCACAGGTGTTGCCCACATAGAGAGAGAGACACACACACACACACACACACACACACACACACACACACACACACACACACACACACACACACACACACACACAAACACAGAGAAGCCGTATATATAGAGAGATAGATGACAGTGTATTTTTTGCGTGGCTATAAATTGATTCGACCTTTGCACTTTTACAGTGAGGATAATTTACGGGTCCAATTTACGTTCTGGACACTGCGGTGACCTTCTAAAAATAGTAACAGAACGCCGGGAATATCCGAAGATGCCCCCTCATACTATAGTGCACCATACGAAGGAAGGGGGGTAAACGCTGAAAACATGGAGAAGATAAGGAAGAGTTATGGTAGTGGATCCCGAAAAAAAACCCAAAATAGGTTTGCGCTGCGCGCTGAGAGCACGTATTGAAATATCTCATCGACCAGATTTTGTCCGGGGTGTATCTGAATATGGACACCAAATTTGAAGCAGATCCATCGAGAACTTTGGCCGTGCATGGCGAATACACAGACAGGCACACACACAGACACACACACACACACACACACAAAACTGGAGTCCACAACCACGACCACGCGACAGATATTTCTTTTAATAATATCGTGATAGATATTTTGTTTGTTAATAACGTATTCGATTCTTTCAAAAATGTTAGTGTTACGACGAAGGTAACTTTTCATACAAACCATACATGTTTGATAGTAGTACATTCAGTATTAATGTTTTGTCGTGGAACCTAAAAGGGTATAAAGAAACAATCGACGGACAAACAACCAACAAATTGCAGGATGATAACGTTATACAATCTTTATGTGGATATGACATTATTATGCTGGAGGAGATGCACCTGGACGAGGACCATGCCGAAGAAGTATTTCTATCAGGATTTGTAAAACGTCACTTTTATAGAAAGAGAAGAACAAATGCAACCAGTGCTTCTGGGGGTATTAGTTTATTCATAAGAGAAAACATATCTTCAAACTTCCAAATCCTACAAAAAAGCAACAGTGACATTATTTGGCTGAAAGTTCAAAAGGATAACAAAGAACACGACATTTATTTAGGGTGTGTATATATTCCGCCCGAATCGTCATCCTTTGGAAAAGATTTTACTGAGGAATTGTGGGACAAGTTAGAGAATGACTTAGATGAATTAATACCCAAAGGTAACGTGATCTTATGCGGAGACTTCAATGCAAGAACGGGTGAACTGATCGATTATCTAAAGTTAGATAGCGAAAGTCTTAGGTATTCTTTGCCATCAACTTATTGCTTTGACTATCTACATGAAAGACATTCTTCAGATAAGGTCATACAAAAACAAGGTAGAAGGTTGATAGATTTGTGCCATAATAATAACATGTATATACTTAATGGAAGGTCCTTGGGAGACTTAAGTGGGCGATACACATGTTATACACCCCAGGGTTGTAGTGTAGTAGACTATTTTCTTTGTTCTCAGGAACTAATCAAGGATGTAATACATATGAAAGTAAAAGATTTAACTGTATATTCAGATCATTGTCCTTTAGAACTAAGAATTCGAATTCCGTTCAAAAACAAAAATGCCAATGTTAAACCTAACATCAATTGTAAACATAATAAATGTTCAATTAATAACCAAGGAAAAGCAGAAGATATAATATATCAGTGGGACAGCAATTCACAAGTTAAATTCAAACAGGAGTTAGACACACGAGACATGAAACATTTACTTCAGAACATAAACGACGAAATTGAAACAATGCATACATGTGAAGACAAATATTACTCAGACGAGTGTGTTAACAATTTAACAGACAAAATAACAGCAATGCTAAACACGGCTGCAAAAAAATGCTTGAACAAGAAAATCAAGAACCGCAATTTTACGAAAAAGAATAGAAAACATAAAAAATGGTTCGATAGTGACTGTTTTTTACAAAGGAGAGAATTAAAATCATTATTAAATGCTCTAAATAGATACCCTTATGATGTAAATTTATGTCAGAAATACTACTCAAAAAGAAAAAAATACAAAGCAATATTAAAGAAAAAGAAAAGGATTTTTAAAGATAATTTAGTAAAGAAATTGAATGACGAATTTAATAACGATCCAAGTGCTATGTGGAAAACTCTAAAAGATTTAAAGACGATGGGTGAAGTCAATACAACTAAAAAATGTGCAATCAATCCAATGAAATGGATTGATCATTTAGAGAAATTGATAGGAACAGAAACTAAAGTTTCTGATGAAAGAAAATACATGGTAAATGAGGAATTAAAGAAGATGCATACACATTGTTATACACCTATTTTAGATGACCCCATAACAGAGAAAGAATTAAAAAAAGAATGTAAAACGTTGAAAAATAAGAAGTCATCCGGAAAAGATAGAATAACCAATGAAATTATAAAAGCAAGTTTAGATCATATGACTAAAATATTAGTTAATCTATTCAACATTATTCTTACAAGTGGTAACTATCCTACAGAATGGAAGACTGGAATAAGTGTACCATTGCATAAAAAAGGAGATCCAATGAATCCGAGTAACTATAGAGGAATCACTCTTAGTAGTAATTTGGGAAAATTGTTTTGTAAAATCATAAATTCAAGAATCAACAACTTTTTAGAAAAAAAGAATATTTTGATAAAAGAACAAGCTGGGTTTCGAAAAGGATACCGAACGATGGATCAAATATTCATTCTGAAGAAAATTGTAGACGATATTATCAATACTAAAAATGGTAGATTATATGGATGTTTCATAGATTTTCAAAAAGCTTTTGATAACGTTTGGCATGATGCACTTTTACTTAAGATATACAAAACTGGCATAAGAGGTAAATGCTACAATATAATCAAAAACATGTATATCAATACAAAGATATGCACACAAATGCAAGGTGGATATTCACCAGATGTATTGGTTAAAAAAGGAGTACATCAAGGAAATACATTAAGCCCAACTCTTTTTAATATTTTCATTAATGATATAACAGATGGAATGCCTGACGTTGATTCGCCATACATTAACCAGAATACAAAAATATCGTGTCTACTGTATGCAGATGATCTAGTACTTCTTTCAAAATCAAAAATAGGATTACAAAATAAGTTAGATTATCTAAATAACTATTGCCTACAGTGGGGTTTGAAAATTAACATAGAAAAAACAAAAATTATAGTATTTTGTCATATAAATCCAAAAATGCACACAATATTTAAATGTGGAACTGATGTAATCAAAGTAACAGATCAATATAAATATTTAGGGGTCATATTCAACAAGAATGGAAATTTTGATACAGCTCAAGATCATTTAAGTAAACAAGGTAATAAAGCAGCACATTCCCTCCGCAGAATTTTCAGCAATCAAAACGTGCAAATAGACACAATGATACATTTATTTGATTCACTTGTAAATCCGATATTAACATATGGCGCTGAAATCTGGTATCCGTTTACGTTTAATAATAAAATAAAACAAACAAATACTGATCATTTCTTTGGATCATGTTTATCTAGCAAAACTCCTCATGAATTTGTTCATATCAAATTTTGTCGATTCCTTCTTGGAGTTCATAGAAAAGCTATGTGGATACCTGTACTGGGAGAATTAGGAAGGTTCCCTTTAGGATTAAAAATGTTATCACAAACAATAGCATTCTGGGCGCATATTCTAGACTCCAAACAAGATTCGTATATACATCAATTATATGACTCAATGTTGCTCCATCCGACAGAAACGCCATGGCTACAATTTGTTAGACAATCTCTTTGTAACTTAGGTTTTAGTCACGTTTGGCATAACCAATCTACATTAAATGTACACAAATTAAAGTTTGCCATTGACAAAAAACAACAAGAGGAATATATAAGATACTGGACAAAAGAAAAATCAGATACATATTCCAGACTTAAGTTTTATTCTATGATCAGTAAATCTTACGAAATGCAGTCATACTTAATACAAATTAAGAATAATAAACACAGAAAGATGTTAAGCAGATTAAGGACTAGCACACATTGTCTAAAAATTGAAAGTGGAAGACATCAGAATATCCCTAAAGAAAATCGTCTTTGTATTGAATGCAATGTCATAGAAGATGAAATACATTTTCTAGATAAATGCAATAAATATGTTAAATTAAGGGATGAATTTAAAGAAGATGCTTCACATATCAATATGAAATATGCTAACAAAAATCCAAGTAACTTATTTTTAGAAGACGAAGTTCAAGTTCGTCTTGGCAAATTTGTTACGGATTGTTTTAGCATTGTATAATGCATTATTATTATTTGTTGTTTGTTGTGTCAATAACTTTACTGGTTCATGACAATAAACAATATTCTATTCTATTCTATTCTATTCTATTCACACACACACACACTCACACACACAGACAGACACAAGTCGTATATATATATATAGATATGTATGTGTGTGTGTGTGTGTGTGTGTGTGTTTGTGTGTGTGTGTGTGTGTGTGTGTGTGTGAGAATTTGTGCACGTTCGTACACTCATGTGCACATGCACGCAAGCACACACAGTACACAAACACACACACACACACACACACACACACAAAACTTGACTAAATGTAAAAAGTGGTCCATATTCCCCTATTTTAATATTTGCCATTGACGTCAACGTTGGTATAATTATGAGTGTTACTGTCTGCCACTTGCAAACAGGCGCTATGATGGTTTTTTTTAATGTGAGTACGTATTGGTTCTATCAACATGTTGCAGATTTGCTTACTTGCTGATTTGGTTTTCGTTTTCGTTGTTTGTTTGTTTTTTTCTTGCTGATTTATGACGTTGTTTATTTGTTCGTTTGTCTATTGTTTTTGTTTATCCGTAATGGAACTTTTTATTGGATGTAAGGACAGGTTTAAAGAAAAGGTGTAGCTTTCAACCCCTTTCGTTGTAAAATGTATTTTTGTATCACCATTATCACATCTCTCTGTGAATCTCTGAAGGAAACATGTTTTTCACATGTAAAACAAAACATTCTGGTGAATTTCAACAAAGCAGTACAATATAGTTTATGTAGCTACTGGATGTAGATTGAGCTTGCACTATGTTATTTGAACATCGCAACAACAGCAAAAGCTCACGGCTGACATGCTTGATTGAGCATTAATCTCGAAAGAGCCGTTTTCAGGAATTTATATTCGAGTTTTATTTGCTGTGAGCTGCCGGTATTGAATATGTATACAATTAGGTGTAATGCGAAGCTTTCATTACTCTTAATGTCTGCTAATTTCAAAATGTGTCTGATCCATTCAGAACACAACGGGCAATGTCTATCAGTGATATCACTGTCTACCATTTATCCATATCTCACCCTCTTCACCCTCCCCCCTCCCCCCACCATCTACCATCACCCCCCCCCCCCCCCCCCCAACCCTTCTTCAACAGAAATAACACAACCTCTTCTCTTATTCTTTTATAATTATTAATTAATGACCTATATGTGCTGATGACCAATTTAATTTCCTTTGTTGGATCAATAAAATGTTATGAGTTATGAGTTATGAGTTAGGCTACTTTGTACGTGTGTGTTAGTGTGTCCGAGAGAGATAGACAATAAATATCAAGCTTCTCCACTATCTTGGTAGCATTATCACATTTATAAAAACAAATAGTAACAAGAAGTCACCTACGCGGGTCATACTTAGCACTAGATACTTAATTCTGTTGAAAAAAGTTACTGTAAAGTCATTTGAAGTAACATGGTAAAAACCACACATAGTTCAGAACAGACCACACACTGCAGAGCAAAAATCTGTGTAAAAATCTGTGTGAAAATTAAGTCCGTTTGTCCACATGGATGCCAGGCAGCAGTCAAATGAAGATGTGCCATTCTTTTGTGGATTCAGTGAGTTTCTTTTAAGTTTATAAACAACAGAGAATACCCATTATGTTTCAATCTACCGCGCAGTCAAGCTGATCAAACGTATGAAAGAGAGCGACCGCTAGTGGTGTACACAATGTGAAATATCGTTCAGTTAAGTCGCCGTTTCGACTATTCAAACTGAAACAGGTCACCAAAAAACGCCACTTTCAGGAAAGGTGTGTTCAATGACGTCTGACGTCCTACCCAAATATTGCTAACATCCAATTGTCCCATTTTGTGCAGAAGAAAGACATATCTTCCAATACATGTTTCTGACCAAAAATAACTGTTTAACATCTCAGTTATACCACTGAAACATTATGACTTGTTTCACTTTTTGTGTTCAGTGAATCTAAACAAAAGGTGGTCGCACGACTTCTGGTTGATTGTCAATCAATTCCTTTGTTAAGTTGTGTCAATCAATTCCTTTGTTAAGTTGCTGACTGTTTGTATTTTGATGAGGAAGGTTTAACTTGTATGCTCTGACTTGCTGCTTGAGTTCCTGCCCCCTTCCTTCAGAAAACACCTTCCTTTCATGTGTAATTCTTAAGGAACATGATGTGTACGAGATCTATATGATACCCAGCATGGAAAACTGGGTGCATACGTTAACTGCAGATCTTTCAGATGAGCGTGTACTATTAAAGCCGAATGCTTGAGTAGACGTGTCATTTACTCCACAACCGTGACCATTTTCAGCAAACAGAGAGAGAGAGAGAGAGAGAGAGAGAGAGAGAGAGAGAGAGAGAGAGAGAGAGAGAGAGAGAGAGAGAGAGAGAGAGAGAGAAAGAGAGAGAGAAAAACCTTTGAACTTTTATTCATTATCGAGGGTAACAGAATAAGCAATGTAGGCCTATACATGCTTTTTTCATCCGGCCCTCGCCCATTAAGGGTAACTCGATTAATAACAAGAAGAAATAGAAGTTAAGTTAATTACAATACAATTTATATAATTAACATGTCAAAAAATTAAAAAGACATTTCAAAATGCATTATGAAAATCAAACAATGATGAATTATCACAGGATTATTTTTTTGTTTCCAAGAGAAACAGCAGGTAGAGTTCCTTGAAGGAAGTTTCACTGAATTGCATTTTAATTAAACCAGGAATGGAGTTCCACAATAAGGCGCCAGAATAAGAAAGACAGAGTTGTCTTCCCTTGAATTATCTCCACCTGCACCTTCCCTTTGATAAAATGGGGCTGATTTGTCTACCCCTGAAAAAAATCCTTTGGCGATCTTGCGATGTCATGTCATGTCAAGAAAGTTGACACTCCTGAGTACGCAATAAACAAAGGCAGACCATAGCAAGTGGGACTACCAGGGCGGTATTGTTTGCAGGGCAGTTGTTTTTGTGATGAGAGCCGGTTGCGGCCGCTTGCAATGTCAGCGCTGTCTCCCTCTCGGAAATGTCCGGTTTTTTGACAGACAGACAGACAGACGGTCAGACCGACTAACCGACAGACAGACCAACAGAAGGACAGAGTGAGTTATAGAGCTGTTGTCACAGGTTTAAAAAAAAGTTGACATTATATCTTCACAATTCAGAAGACCAACTTCATGTATATGAATAAGATTAAAAGTTACAAGCGAGATCGGCAAAACACTGTCAGTCCGGAAATTTCCGTTCGTAGCGATCAGTGCTGAGTGTCTCTCAAAATCGTAATCACTTTCAGAACATCACAATCCCAATTCACGATGTCTTTGAGTAAAGTGTAAAAAACCCGAAAAAAAACCCAACCAAACACACAAAAAACAAAAACAAACAGAAAATCCACATTTGTGGCTTTGGTTGTGTGATAGTCTAACTGAAATGACTATTCCAACTTGGACCCAAATTCCAACCTTGCGCACGGCCGATTCTAGAATGGACCAGCAACAAGGGTTTCATTCTAGAATGGCACCCCTGTACTTGCGCAGAGTTAGAATTCCAACCTGGACCCGCTCCATTCTAGAATGAAACCGGATTCTAAGTTCGCGCAGAACACATGCATTTAGTTTTATTTGGGTTCAGTGACATATGGTTTAGTTCTGACCATTCCAGCAATCGATCAATGTTTTCTTGGAGGACTCTTGCTAGCTCACTTAGACATGTGTGACTAGAATGAGTTGTAGTATCATCTGCAAATAGTTCACACATACATTTAACAAATAATGGTAGGTCATTAATATAGATAGAAAATAGTAAAGGACCAAGAATAGAACCTTGTGGAACTTCAAACCTTACTGTTTGTTTACAAGAGTATGATTGATTCAGATAAGTACTTTGCTGTCTGTCTGACAGAAAAGATTTTAACATGTAAACAGAATCAGTTGCCAATCCATAAATCTCAAGCTTTTTGATAAGGAGTTTATGGTCAATTAGGTCAAAAGCTTTAGCAAAGTCAACAAATGGAGCAGCACAGAACTGGTTATTATTAATGTTGTTTAGCCATTGGTCAACTAAGCTGATCAGCGCTGTTTGACATGAGTGTTTTTGCATAAAACCTGATTTGATTATCATGTATCAATTTGTTGTTATCAAAGTGCAAAAGAATATGCTTATTGATATGTTTTTCAAGAGGCTTTGAAAGGATTGATAGAATTGATATTGGTCTGTAATTTGAAGGATTTGTAATATCCCCCGATTTAAAAAGAGGAATCACTTTAGCCTGTTTGAATTTACTAGGAAAACAGCATTGGTCGATACGTATGTTATACATGAAAGTCAATGTATCTGTGATTATTGGAGCTGTCATTTGTATAATGTTTGCATCAAGCCCATCTATGTCACGTGTTCCGGTTTGTTTAAGATGATGTAGCTGAGAGTAAACATCTAGTATAGTCATTGGTTGCAATGCATGATGAACATGGATCTGTTTGGAATTGCAGTATTCAAACAGAGAGAGCGTGAGAGAGAGATAAGAGAGTGAGAGAGAGAGAGAGAGAAAGAGAGAGAGAGTGAGAGAGAGTGAGAGAGAGTGAGAGAGAGAGTGAGAGAGAGTGAGAGAGAGAATGAGAGAGTGAGAGAGAGAGTGAGAGAGAGAGTGAGAAAGAGAGTGAGAGAGAGAGAGAGAGAGTGAGAGAGAGAGACCCAAAGAGAGAGAGAGAGAGAGAGAGAGAGAGAGAGAGAGAGAGAGAGAGAGACCTAGAGAGAGACTGGTTCGAATCAGTGAATCGCGTCTTACTTGTTAGAATATCACTGTTAGGTTTTAAACTATGAAAGGTCAAGCCAAGGAACACTGACGTGGTATCGTAAGCGTGAACAATAATGAGAACACCTTCAACCTCCCCCGACAACAACAACAACAACAACAACAACAACAACAACAACAAAACCGTAATACAAAATAAAACCACAGACGCATCATCACCAACACACACACACACACACACACACCCCCCACACACACACACACACACCTAAAACAACACTTCACTCACCTTGTGAAAATTATGGTTGCGGCATTCTTCGCGTCGCCTTAAGTGTTGTCAATTAAAAATAAACTAATACAAGCTGAGGAGTTTCATAGTCTTTGGCTGATGAAACGCTTTTAATGTTTCCTTAGTTGTTTGTTTATTTGTATTTGCCATTGTTCTTTTCAGCACATTTGCTTCTGGCTTTCACATTGTCAGAACAACAGTTTCTTTTTGACAAACGTCATGTTTCGCATACAAGTGACACCTCCAGCAATGGCGCCTTCTCGACGAAGACGACTGCGTGAAGAGTAAGGGTGCCACAGAACACAGATGATTTGTTCCTGATGAGAATGTCCGGAGATGAATTAGGAAGAACACAGTTACTCAGCCTAGCCTCACTTTCCCAGAATGTCACATATGCATGATTTCTGTCAGCGGGCCAACATTTCTCTTTCTCTCTCTCTGTCAGCGGGCCATTGGGTGGTTCAGGGCAGGTAAATGTAAGGGTATTCCCCTGACAACACGAAAGTTATGTGTGAGGAGATGTGCTCTGACCCGTGTACGCAAGGCGAGGCTTTTTGTGTGTGGGTATGGGCATACACTGCAGTGATCTTTGCTGTTGGCAGGGTAATGTCTCCCGCATTAAAAGGCAGAGAGGCGTGAAGTGTTGATATATAAAAGAGACAGTGTCTGTATTCAGTGCACGCTGTCTCTGTCCTACCCTTTCCTTTGGCTCAACTGACTCGTCGGTGTATAGTGTCGTAAGTGACAAGTCCTGAGGAATGTAAGATTGCGTGATGCACCCGGTTCGTGTAGATTCAATCAATCAATCAAGCAATCAATCAATCAATCAATTAATCATTTAACAAATTAATCAATCAACAAATCAATCTCTTATGACTTGACTTCATCAGATTAATGGATATGTGCGATCGACCAGAATTGTAGGCTACTAATTCTAGTGAACAGCATGAATTCAAAATGTTGGCACATCTCTTGTAAATATCAAATTCAAATTAGAGCAGACAAAACAGCCCTCTATGTACACCTGGCCATAACATTGCTTAGCTTTTTGTCTCTCAAGTAATGCTTTTATTCACACTTTATACTCTGAGAACGGTCGTCGTTGTTGTCCTGTGTGATAGTTTTACGATCGAAGACACACACGCATCCACACAAGAGTGATGCTCAGCTGTGTGTATTTGTGTTGTGCCTGTATGGGTAGAATATTCCCAGACACGGGTGATGCTCAGCTGTGTGTAATGTGTTGTGTGTGTATGGGTAGAGGATTCCCAGACACGGGTGATGCTCAGCTGTGTGTATTTGTGTTGTGTGTGTATGGGTAGATGATTCCCAGACACGGGTAATGCTCAGCTGTGTGTATTTGTGTTGTATGTGTATGGGTAGATGATTCCCAGACACGGGTGATGCTCAGCTGTGTGTATTTGTGTTGTGTGTGTATGGGTAGAGGATTACCAGACACGGGTGATGCTCAGCTGTGTGTAATGTGTTGTATGTGTATGGGTAGAGGATTACCAGACACTGGTGATGCTCAGCTGTGTGTATTTGTGCTTGTATGTGTATGGGTAGAGGATTCCCAGACACGAGTGATGCTCAGCTGTGTGTAATGTGTTGTGTGTGTATGGGTAGAGGATTACCAGACACGGGTGATGCTCAGCTGTGTGTATTTGTGCTTGTATGTGTACGGGTAGAGGATTCCCAGACAAAGGTGATGCTCAGCTGTGTGTATTTGTGCTTGTATGTGTACGGGTAGAGGATTCCCAGACAAAGGTGATGCTCAGCTGTGTGTATTTGTGCTTGTATGTGTAAGGGTAGAGGATTACCAGACACGGGTGATGCTCAGCTGTGTGTATTTGTGCTTGTATGTGTACGGGTAGAGGATTCCCAGACAAAGGTGATGCTCAGCTGTGTGTATTTGTGCTTGTATGTGTATGGGTAGAGGATTACCAGACAAGGGTGATGCTCAGCTGTGTGTAATGTGTTGTGTGTGTATGGGTAGAGGATTCCCAGACACGGGTGATGCTCAGCTGTGTGTATTTGTGCTTGTATGTGTAGGGGTAGAGGATTACCAGACACGGGTGATGCTCAGCTGTGTGTATTTGTGCTTGTATGTGTATGGGTAGAGGATTACCAGACAAGGGTGATGCTCAGCTGTGTGTATTTGTGCTTGTGTGTGTATGGGTAGAGGATTACCAGACACGGGTGATGCTCAGCTGTGTGTATTTGTGCTTGTATGTGTAGGGGTAGAGGATTACCAGACACGGGTGATGCTCAGCGGTGTGTATTTGTGCTTGTATACATGTGTATGGGTAGAGGATTCCCAGACACGGGTGATGCTCAGCTGTGTGTATTTGTGTTGTATGTGTATGGGTAGAGGATTACCAGACACTGGTGATGCTCAGCTGTGTGTATTTGTGCTTGTATGTTTTTGGGTAGAGGATTCCCAGACAAGGGTGATGCTCAGCTGTGTGTATTTGTGCTTGTATGTGTACGGGTAGAGGATTCCCAGACAAAGGTGATGCTCAGCTGTGTGTATTTGTGTTGTATGTGTATGGGTAGATGATTCCCAGACACGGGTGATGCTCAGCTGTGTGTAATGTGTGCTTGTATGTGTATGGGTAGAGGATTCCCAGACACGAGTGATGCTCAGCTGTGTGTATTTGTGTTGTATGTGTATGGGTAGATGATTCCCAGACACGGGTGATGCTCAGCTGTGTGTATTTGTGCTGTGTGTGTGTGGGTAGAAGATTACCAGACAAGGGAGATGCTCAGCTGTGTGTAATGTGTTGTGTGTGTATGGGTAGAGGATTCCCAGACAAGGGAGATGCTCAGCTGTGTGTAATGTGTTGTGTGTGTATGGGTAGAGGATTACCAGACAAGGGAGATGCTCAGCTGTGTGTAATGTGTTGTGTGTGTATGGGTAGAGGATTCCCAGACAAGGGAGATGCTCAGCTGTGTGTAATGTGTTGTGTGTGTATGGGTAGAGGATTACCAGACACGGGTGATGCTCAGCTGTGTGTATTTGTGTTGTGTGTGTATGGGTAGAGGATTACCAGACACGGGTGATGCTCAGCTGTGTGTATTTGTGTTGTGTGTGTATGGGTAGAGGATTACCAGACACTGGTGATGCTCAGCTGTGTGTATTTGTGTTGTGTGTGTATGGGTAGAGGATTACCAGACACGGGTGATGCTCAGCTGTGTGTATTTGTGTTGTGTGTGTATGGGTAGAGGATTACCAGACACGGGTGATGCTCAGCTGTGTGTATTTGTGTTGTGTGTGTATGGGTAGAGGATTACCAGACACTGGTGATGCTCAGCTGTGTGTATTTGTGCTTGTATGTTTTTGGGTAGAGGATTCCCAGACAAGGGTGATGCTCAGCTGTGTGTATTTGTGTTGTGTGTGTATGGGTAGAGGATTACCAGACACTGGTGATGCTCAGCTGTGTGTATTATTTTGTGCTTGTATGTGTATGGGTAGAGGATTCCCAGACACGGGTGATGCTCAGCTGTGTGTAATGTGTTGTGTGTGTATGGGTAGAGGATTCCCAGACAAGGGAGATGCTCAGCTGTGTGTAATGTGTTGTGTGTGTATGGGTAGAGGATTCCCAGACACGGGTAATGCTCAGCTGTGTGTATTTGTGTTGTGTGTGTATGGGTAGAGGATTCCCAGACACGGGTGATGCTCAGCTGTGTGTAATGTGTTGTGTGTGTATGGGTAGAGGATTACCAGACACGGGTGATGCTCAGCTGTGTGTAATGTGTTGTGTGTGTATGGGTAGAGGATTACCAGACAAGGGTGTGTATTTGTGTTGTGCCTGTATGGGTAGAAGATTCCCAGACAACTACGAGACGGATCTTCATGAAACTTTACACGATCATTATTTTAGATGTTAAACCGTCGGATGTTTTTTTTCTGAATTTTTTTCGATGAATGACTTCAATGGCATTATGACTGACGTTTACAAAAAGTTGAGGCGGCACTGTGGCGATTGCGTTCAATCTCGAATACAAATCGGAATAACAGACACAACGTGATTTCATTAAGTTCCTTATCTCTCCTAAATCTTAAAATATAAGTAGATGTTATGTTTGAATTCGTATTAATGTCAGTCAAACACAATGACAATATGTTTAATGCAGGACTCTTGAAAACAATTGTCATTCAAATGACGAAATAAGCCTTAACGCTTATTTTTGTCTCTAATTCCGTGTGCATTCAAAGTTGCGACATTTAAAATCGCCGTTGCAATAAATAAAAATCATTAAGAGTGTAAAGCTGAGCGGTGGTAGCTTCACGTAAACGTTAACTATCTGTATCTGCGTCTAAGTTGTTACTTTGCATATGTGTCGAAAATAATTTATCAGGATGGCATTCAAAACACACGCACCAGACGAACAGACGAACAAAATACTTCTGACACCAAAACGTAAAGTCAACAAGAATGAAATAGAGTTTCAAATTGTATTAGTTCAAGAAGAAACAATCATAAAAGAAACATATATGTGAGTTCGTTCATAGAAAATATATCCAAATAAAAGTTCAAGTTGGTTGACAAAGAACAAATGTTTATTTTGAATGTTTTATGTATGTTATTATTACGGACACAAACGCTCAGCAATGTAATTTCTCTTTTAGAGATTAATAAAGTTATTGTATTGTATTGTATTGTATTGTACAATACACTCTTATACTTCTTGTACGGAATTAATTGTCTCAGTCTTTAGACTGGCAAACACATCGGGCAGCACTCCTCATTATAATCATCCTCATCTCATTAATCATCAAAAAATAAAAGTTTTCTTACACCTGTTCCTTGTTCCGGTGTTCTTACAACCTTCCATTCCTCCACTACATTAGTTTCGAACGCACATGTTACCCAGATCACATATATCTCCCCCCAGTATCGTTATGATGACCCTGACTCTCAAACAGGGGAGACGCATACATGTGTCAGGCACTTGTTCAGCACTTTGTTCAGCACCCTACTTTCTCATACGTCTCCCGAGCACCGGAAACCATAGTCTGTTATAGCTAACAGGGCTTACTCCTTCGTCACAGCTAACGAGACCAATGGAAATCCCGCTGTGGCAGCACGGGAGGAAAAGGGAGGGGAGATAATTTGGGACAAAAGCAAATTAGTCTACACAACAAAAACAGTTTGAACAAGCTACATAAGAAACAAAGCGACATTTATGTATTCTCCAGCAAAAGGAAAATACACACCATTGTCAAGCCATGATTTTGAAGCAAAGCAAAACGACTCGTGTCTCTTTATAAACTGTACATTTTTCTCTTCAGCCCTGGTTATACTATGATGGTTAAATTGCAAGGAAATACACCCGCTACTGAAGTTAGAAGTAACATTCAATCATATAATATATTACCTGGTCAGGTATGATACCGTATAATGTTGTACATGCACGTAACGTTATTCACGTGGATCTTTCATTTTGATTTTGATTAGAACAGTATAAGATGTCAAGACAGGAATTCATGGCTCAAGCAAGAAAACAAATATAGTTGAAAGCATTTAATTTTGGATAAGGTCTATACGACAGAAAAAATAAGCAAAACGGCATCACTCCAGGGATATTTACAAACAACTCTCATCAGTAAAAACCGATGTCAACCAAAGTTCCCAGCAGCGTTTCCTTGACAACACGTACAGTTAGAATAACAAAATACAAGCAGATGATATACAGCATCATGCACTTAAGAAATGCAGAGTCAAAAGTAACAACAAGACAATGGCGATCAAGGGGCGTTACAGTCCCCACGCCTTTGTTAGGTAACACATTACCCGCTATTACGAGCTAGTCGTGTGACAGAGAGTTTCCTTGCACACGAGACTGTAGATGTTTCACGACGGCTTTAGCCGGAGTGAAACAGCAGCAGTCGAGTGTGCAAGAAAACTCTCTGTCACACGACTAGCTCGTAATGGCGATTATGTCTCACAGCTTCAACAGAGGAGAGAACAAACACGTTTTGCGTACTCACGCTTGATAAACCTAAACACAGGAGCAGCCATTGTGGAGAGATCTACTTTTTGACGAAAGTGACCGAACAACTATAAATGACGTCTCGGAATATGTGAATGACGTCACAGTCATCGTCACAGTCTGTATCTTTTGAAGCATCGCAATCTTCATGACGTCTTTCTGTGTCTGCATCCGCGAAATGTTTGTTCTTTCCGGGATCTTTGTCATCTATGTTCACAACTCTGTCCTTATAGTGTCAGACTAACAGGCCTCCTGAGCGAGCCACTTTCCAAGGGCAGCTAAATTCGCGTATGGAAACAGTACTGTCGTCTGGGATGCCGTTTTCAGTATTCTGAGCGTTGAAGAATTTGTAAAGAGAAGAAACGATAATAGCAGGAGAAATAAAAGTCGTGTGTGCATTTTGGGGTTTTTGGGGGGACGATTTCGAGTTTGAATCCGTTCTTGCACATGCTCCAAAGCGCGTAACATACAATCTTGCACACGTTTGCTTTAGTAGTGGCAAAGAAGGAAAGCGTGTGACATTACCCGCTATTACGAGCTAGTCGTGTGACAGAGAGTTTTCTTGCACACGAGACTGTAGATGTTTCACGACGGCTTTAGCCGGAGTGAAACAGCAGCAGTCGAGTGTGCAAGAAAACTCTCTGTCACACGACTAGCTCGTAATGGCGATTATGTCTCACAGCTTCAACAGAGGAGAGAACAAACACGTTTTGCATACTCACGCTTGATAAACCTAAACACAGGAGCAGCCATTGTGGAGAGATCTACTTTTTGACGAAAGTGACCGAACAACTATAAATGACGTCTCGGAATATGTGAATGACGTCACAGTCATCGTCACAGTCTGTATCTTTTGAAGCATCGCAATCTTCATGACGTCTTTCTGTGTCTGCATCCGCGAAATGTTTGTTCTTTCCGGGATCTTTGTCATCTATGTTCACAACTCTGTCCTTATAGTGTCAGACTAACAGGCCTCCTGAGCGAGCCACTTTCCAAGGGCAGCTAAATTCGCGTATGGAAACAGTACTGTCGTCTGGGATGCCGTTTTCAGTATTCTGAGCGTTGAAGAATTTGTAAAGAGAAGAAACGATAACAGCAGGAGAAATAAAAGTCGTGTGTGCATTTTGGGGTTTTTGGGGGGACGATTTCGAGTTTGAATCCGTTCTTGCACATGCTCCAAAGCGCGTAACATACAATCTTGCACACGTTTGCTTTAGTAGTGGCAAAGAAGGAAAGCGTGTGACATATAGATGATACTTCTTCAACAAGCCTGAATACAAAGACACATGGCCAAGGTTTTATTACAATTAACCGCTTGGGGTGGGGTGTGTGTGTGGGGAGGTAGAGTGGGTGTGTATGTGGGGAGGTATATAGGGTGGGGGTTTGTGTGGGGAGGTAGGGTGGGGTGGGTGGGGAGGGGTGTAGCGTTGGGGGGGGGGGGTAGGGTGTTTGGGTAGGGGGGGGGAGGGGGGCATTTGGGAAAAACAGGAAACAGATGACAACATAAATGCCTCCTACAATGGTGATGTAAATGTTGACAAATAATACATCCAGGAAAGGTTCATAAAACATTTCCCCCAACTCATTAACAACCATCATACATTTGTCCATGCATAATTTTCTAGTAATTTTTGTTTTAGTTGGTTTTAGCTGCTGCTTTTTTGCAACAACAAAATAAGTCATTTACTTTCATAAGCATGTATTTTTCGTTGTTAGTGTACAGCTAAACACAAACAAAAGCAAAACACGCCACCAAACCAACAAAACAACTACATTGTACAACCAAAACAATAACAAAACCAATTTAAAACTTATCTACAGACAAGCAATATGCACCTCATCATCATTACCCTGCCTCTTTTACAACAAGAAGAGCAAACGCTCGATCGAGTCACTTTCGCAGTTCTGAATATTATATGAGGCATCAGATGGACAGGAAGAAATTGCTATTCACAACACAATGAGTCACGTTCACATAAAATTTGAGCCCGGTCACTTTTATAGTTTCCGAGAAAAGCCCAACGTTAAGTTGTGTGTTGCCGAACAGAAAAGGCTAGTTATCTCCCTTGTTTTTCTGATAACGTTCGTAAAAGGCTACAGATATAAATACTTTGATGTAAAGAATAATCCTACAAAGTTTCAATCACATCCGATGAACTTTGTCAAAGATATAAAATGTCTAATTTTTCCTTTGACGCTGACCTGTGACCTTGAAAAAGGTCAAAGGTCAACGAAACCATCGTTAAAGTGTAGAGGTCATTGGAGGTCACGACTAAACAAAATATGAGCCCGATCGCTTTGATAGTTTCCGAGAAAAGTCCAACGTTAAGGTGGTGTCTACGGCCGGCCGGCCAGACGGCCGGCCGGACGGCCAGCCGGCCGGCCGGCCGGACAGACTAACACTGACCGATTACATAGAGTCACATTTTCTCAAGTGACTCAAAAACCAGGTGTCGTACAACTATCCCAAGAAAACCGTTACGGTTGGCCTTGTGGTAAGGCGTCCGCCCCGTGATCGGGAGGTCGTGGGTTCGAACCCCGGCCGGGTCATACCTTAGACTTTAAAATTGGCAATCTAGTGGCTGCTCCGCCTGGCGTCTGGCATTATGGGGTTAGTGCTAGGACTGGTTGGTCCGGTGTCAGAATAATGTGACTGGGTGAGACATGAAGCCTGTGCTGCGACTTCTGTCTTGTGTGTGGCGCACGTTATATGTCAAAAGCAGCACCGCCCTGATATGGCCCTTCGTGGTCGGCTGGGCGTTAAGCAAACAAACAAACAAACTATCCCAAGCATTTATCTTACAACACCACCAACAGCCCCAAACAACAACAGCAACAACAACGCATCAACAACAACAACAACAACACAGCAACAACAACAAAATAAGCACATTCTGAATCTATAGATCTACCTTTAGTGTCACCTCGTTCGCATTGTACACAACTATGTTCCACTGTCATAATTTATCGTATATCACACACACAAAAGCTTAGGTCTTTTGACACAAAGGGAAGCAACCACACTCATGTTCTCTACTTCCTCGAGGGTACGTGCACGTAGGTTCCCTCCCTTAAATCAACACGCGGGAGGATGTGTTTCAAGTGCTCGTCTTTTCACCTTGATTAGAGTTGATAACGTAGTGTTTAATTCCACAGCTAAACATTCGTTAACATGTATATGAAATAATAATGGACTTAAGTGTTCAAACAATGTTGCTATATCTGCTAAAACAAAACAAATTGAAGAAAGCACAATTAATACAGAGCTTCATGCAACAAAAACCTGAACAATTTCAGAAACCTTGTTACGAAATAAAAACATCAATGCGTGTCTACAAAGCTGACAACCCAAGATACACACATAGATAACACATATCTGCAGAAATGTAAAACGTTACAGAAAATAACGGTAACAAGACTCTTCACAAGATTAAATATAAAGCAGTTACAATTAAGCGTCTTTTGTACAGTGTTATAGATACGTTTTACACATCTGAATCCAATTGAACAATTACACACAAAATACTGGTACAATAAAACAAAAAATCGTCATCTGCCATGACCACTTCATTACAAAAGAACAATGCATCACAAAGACATGTAACATCCCACCTTGTCACTGTGTGCCTCTGATGGTGACTTTTCAATACAGAAATACTTTTCAAGGCACAACAGAAATATGTTGGCAACGTCTCCAGCAAATCGCGTGACACCTCTACCACAGTCAGAAGAACACCAGAAAGTTCAGTCACGTGTTGATCAGTCAGGTGTGCATCAGTCAGGTGTGCATCAGTCAGGTGTGCATCAGTCAGGTGTTATCCAGTCAAGTGTTTACTACTAAGCTGTTCCCCTCTCAGGTGTTATTCACACACCTACATCACAATCGGCATAACATACAGTCAGAAGATCAACAGAGCGTGCAGTCACGTGTTCACCAGTCGGGTGTCGTACTACTGTGTCAGAAAACACGAACACGGATCGTGTGTATTTGCATCTCACCTGTCCCAAAGTTCACACTTGCTTCCGTGGTCGACACCGAATGTAATTATGTGTGTTAAAGGTAAACGGACGAGACGTACATTACTGTTACAGCGATAGTAACAGTTAATGAATTAGACAAATCGTTTTATTCTAAGAATGATATTTGGCAATTGTACATGTTCTATTTTTGTTAAAAAGAAGTAAACATCTGTCCGACTTTGCGTGACCGGCAGTAATATATACATTTCAAAATAACGTAAAGAAAATGTAAATCCTTTGCACCTTTCATGTACATGTACAGCATCAATTGATTGGGTTTACACACACACAACAACACACATATACATCACTTATTCATAACTTCCCTCTCACTATTTTGTCCGCCTCCACGACTTATGAACACATTAATACACTTAAGTGGGATGGGTTCTAACCTATGGTGAAATGAAATGTAGGAGAGTAAAACAAACCAGTAAAGCACCACGCATTGTGGTCATGGTAAGAGGAATGGGTAACCTATGGTGAAATGAAATGTAGGAGAGTAAAACAAACCAACAAAGCACCACGCATTGTGGTCATGGTAAGAGGAATGGGTAACCTATGGTGAAATGAAATGTAGGAGAGTAAAACAAACCAACAAAGCACCACGCATTGTGGTCATGGTAAGAGGAATGGGTAACCTATGGTGAAATGAAATGTAGGAGAGTAAAACAAACCAGCAAAGCACCACGCATTGTGGTCACGGTAAGAGGAATGGGTGCTAACCTATGGTGAAATGAAATGTAGGAGAGTAAAACAAACCAGCAAAGCACCACGCATTGTGGTCACGGTAAGAGGAATGGGTGCTAACCTATGGTGACATGAAATGTAGGAGAGTAAAACAAACCAGCAAAGCACCACGCATTGTGGTCACGGTAAGAGGAATGGGTGCTAACCTATGGTGACATGAAATGTAGGAGAGTAAAACAAACCAGCAAAGCACCACGCATTGTGGTCACGGTAAGAGGAATGGGTGCTAACCTATGGTGACATGAAATGTAGGAGAGTAAAACAAACCAACAAAGCACCACGCATTGTGGTCACGGTAAGAGGAATGGGTGCTAACCTATGGTGACATGAAATGTAGGAGAGTAAAACAAACCAACAAAGCACCACGCATTGTGGTCACGGTAAGAGGAATGGGTGCTAACCTATGGTGACATGAAATGTAGGAGAGTAAAACAAACCAACAAAGCACCACGCATTGTGGTCATGGTAAGAGGAATGGTGCTAACCTATGGTGACATGAAATGTAGGAGAGTAAAACAAACCAGCAAAGCACCACGCATTGTGGTCATGGTAAGAGGAATGGTGCTAACCTATGGTGACATGAAATGTAGGAGAGTAAAACAAACCAACAAAGCACCACGCATTGTGGTCATGGTAAGAGGAATGGGTGCTAACCTATGGTGACATGAAATGTAGGAGAGTAAAACAAACCAGCAAAGCACCACGCATTGTGGTCACGGTAAGAGGAATGGGTGCTAACCTATGGTGAAATGAAATGTAGGAGAGTAAAACAAACCAGCAAAGCACCGCGCATTGTGGTCACGGTAAGAGGAATGGGTGCTAACCTATGGTGACATGAAATGTAGGAGAGTAAAACAAACCAACAAAGCACCACGCATTGTGGTCACGGTAAGAGGAATGGGTGCTAACCTATGGTGACATGAAATGTAGGAGAGTAAAACAAACCAACAAAGCACCACGCATGTTGGTCATGGTAAGAGGAATGGGTGCTAACCTATGGTGACATGAAATGTAGGAGAGTAAAACAAACCAACAAAGCACCACGCATTGTGGTCATGGTAAGAGGAATGGGTAACCTATGGTGAAATGAAATGTAGGAGAGTAAAACAAACCAACAAAGCACCACGCATTGTGGTCATGGTAAGAGGAATGGGTAACCTATGGTGAAATGAAATGTAGGAGAGTAAAACAAACCAGCAAAGCACCACGCATTGTGGTCACGGTAAGAGGAATGGGTGCTAACCTATGGTGACATGAAATGTAGGAGAGTAAAACAAACCAGCAAAGCACCACGCATTGTGGTCACGGTAAGAGGAATGGGTGCTAACCTATGGTGACATGAAATGTAGGAGAGTAAAACAAACCAGCAAAGCACCACGCATTGTGGTCACGGTAAGAGGAATGGGTGCTAACCTATGGTGACATGAAATGTAGGAGAGTAAAACAAACCAGCAAAGCACCACGCATTGTGGTCACGGTAAGAGGAATGGGTGCTAACCTATGGTGACATGAAATGTAGGAGAGTAAAACAAACCAACAAAGCACCACGCATTGTGGTCATGGTAAGAGGAATGGGTGCTAACCTATGGTGAAATGAAATGTAGGAGAGTAAAACAAACCAACAAAGCACCACGCATTGTGGTCATGGTAAGAGGAATGGGTAACCTATGGTGAAATGAAATGTAGGAGAGTAAAACAAACCAGCAAAGCACCACGCATTGTGGTCACGGTAAGAGGAATGGGTGCTAACCTATGGTGACATGAAATGTAGGAGAGTAAAACAAACCAACAAAGCACCACGCATTGTGGTCATGGTAAGAGGAATGGGTGCTAACCTATGGTGACATGAAATGTAGGAGAGTAAAACAAACCAACAAAGCACCACGCATTGTGGTCACGGTAAGAGGAATGGGTGCTAACCTATGGTGACATGAAATGTTGGAGAGTAAAACAAACCAGCAAAGCACCACGCATTGTGGTCACGGTAAGAGGAATGGGTGCTAACCTATGGTGACATGAAATGTAGGAGAGTAAAACAAACCAGCAAAGCACCACGCATTGTGGTCACGGTAAGAGGAATGGGTGCTAACCTATGGTGACATGAAATGTAGGAGAGTAAAACAAACCAACAAAGCACCACGCATTGTGGTCACGGTAAGAGGAATGGGTGCTAACCTATGGTGACATGAAATGTAGGAGAGTAAAACAAACCAGCAAAGCACCACGCATTGTGGTCACGGTAAGAGGAATGGGTGCTAACCTATGGTGACATGAAATGTAGGAGAGTAAAACAAACCAACAAAGCACCACGCATGTTGGTCATGGTAAGAGGAATGGGTAACCTATGGTGACATGAAATGTAGGAGAGTAAAACAAACCAACAAAGCACCACGCATTGTGGTCATGGTAAGAGGAATGGGTAACCTATGGTGACATGAAATGTAGGAGAGTAAAACAAACCAACAAAGCACCACGCATTGTGGTCATGGTAAGAGGAATGGGTAACCTATGGTGAAATAAAATGTAGGAGAGTAAAACAAACCAACAAAGCACCGCGCATGTTGGTCACGGTAAGAGGGATAGGAAGACAATGAGCTATACGGTTTGATATCATCACCCCTCACAGCTATTGGATGGTTGTTTGATATCATCACCCCTCACAACTATTGGATGCTTGTTTGATATCATCACCCCTCACAACTATTGGATGGTTGTTTGATATCATCACCCCTCACAGCTATTGGATGGTTGTTTGATATCATCACCCCTCACAACTATTGGATGCTTGTTTGTTATGTTGCCTTATAACTAAAACTTGTACTGCTCATAAAAACAAAAACTGGGTAAGTTGCTTTTACATATTATATCCTCTATGTGTTTGAATACAATCACTATTTTTGAAATAGCGCTCTTTTCCCTACCGAGTGCAACGAGATAATCTGTTCAGTTCGTGGACCAAGACCACATACCCACCTTCCCCCACTAAACACCCCCCCCCCCCCCCCCCCGCCCAATAAAAGGGAAAAATTAACAAATAAAAAACAACAACAAAACAATCACAGATATTAAGTTTCTCTCGTTTACATCATGACAAGTGAAAGGCTGTCAATGGAATTTTTATCCGAGCAAAAACACTTGTCAACCTGTGAACAAATCACAGTATCTTGACTTGCTGTGGTAGAATGTGGAGGATAAAGTGATCTAAGTACCCCCACAGTTCCTCAGTGATATCAGCCGCTAGGGAGGGGTAGAGGTGGGCATCTTGACTTGCTGTGGTAGAATGTGGAGGATAAAGTGATCTAAGTACCCCCACAGTTCCTCAGTGATATCAGCCGCTAGGGAGGGGTAGAGGTGGGCATCTTGACTTGCTGTGGTAGAATGTGGAGGATAAAGTGATCTAAGTACCCCCACAGTTCCTCAGTGATATCAGCCGCTAGGGAGGGGTAGAGGTGGGGGCCGGTAGGGAGGGGTAGAGGTGGGGGCCGGGGAAAGAGGGGTAGAGGTGGGGGACGGGGAAAGAGGGGTAGAGGTGGGGGCCGGTAGGGAGGGGTAGAGGTGGGGGCCGGGGAAAGAGGGGTAGAGGTGGGGGACGGGGAAAGAGGGGTAGAGGTGGGGGCCGGGGAAAGAGGGGTAGAGGTGGGGGACGGGGAAAGAGGGGTAGAGGTGGGGGCCGGGGAAAGAGGGGTAGAGGTGGGGGCCGGGGAAAGAGGGGTAGAGGTGGGGGCCGGGGAAAGAGGGATAGGAGTAACTCTAGTTGACCCATTTATCCCCATCGTCCCATATATGGGACGCACCTTATTCGGAGGCTCTATGTCTTAACTATGCACAGGTCCCAGACTCTGGTATGCTGAATGTATCAAGAGGGTCTACTTGTTTTGAATCAGTTAGTTTGGTTTGCAGACCCCCCTCCGTTTGAGAGAGGAGGCGACCTTTTCTTGCAATTTTGTGGAAAACATGTGATAGTCGCGAATACAAAAAGATAAAAGCTGCCGTTCCTTTATTTTTTTTTTAAAGAACACTTAATATAACGAAACATAAAGATACAGCAATTATCTAAAATTATATCTCTCAGAATGTGTAGAAAACAATTGCACGCGAAGTAGTGTATGCATAAAGTACCGTCCCATATATGGGACGATGGGCACAGGAGGGGTGGGGTATTCACATGCACTAAAAAAAAAAAGGCTCTAAAGACGTTCTATCTTCCTTGTCTGTCAACGTGCATGGCGATTTAAGCATGTTGGAAGTAGAAGGAACCTTTCAAGAAGCAAACAATTAGTCAGTTTCCGGCGTGCTACAACGGGGTATTTATTTAGACACAAATACGACTAAGCGTCGATCATTTATTGAGGCATACTTCGCAGGCATGGGGCCATGCACACACTTCATCGGTGGCAAATCATTGATCGTGTTGCTCCATGCAGTTAGTTCGATTAAATTCGTTCGTTTTCATGCATAGCGGTTTTGGCTTTGTGTTTTTTTGTTGTTGTTGTTGAAATGTTTCCCATTTTCTGGAAATAAGCATTTTAAGAAATGTGATACGTAAGTGAGTTGTTCTTCAGTACTGGTGACAGAAAGGGGGAAAAGGGTAAAATTCAAGCCTGTAGTTTTGTTTGTGAAATATAGCTTTTCATAAAGCAGAAATACTGTGGTATCTGATTTTTGGAATAGCAAATTTGAAAGGATTCTTTAAAAAACGGCGGAAAACATTATATACCATGTGAGCCATAGAGGATCCTTCCCGTCTGGCCTGTCGAAACATGGTCTTGTTAAAAGACGTTTTTAAATGGTTAACGGTTAACTCGAAGCACATTTATGGAAGTTATGTTGCCAAATCATCAAAGATCAATATTTCACTACACGGATCGATGCACACACTCGAAATAGATGTGACTTTCACATAACCGAAGACTACTTAATAGCAGACTAGCAGACGACAAACAGAGCAATCACTGATCTAAGCCTAAATGTTTAGATCAGTGAGAGCAATCCGTTGAAGAACAGTTACTCCACTTATTCGTCTTCAGTTAAGCTTATTTCCCCTGCCATAAGTTTCCTTGCAGATCTGCAGTCGCGTTAGAGTGAAATGAACTAGTGTCTTTCTAGCTTCGCTAGAACTATTCACTTGCATCACCACTGCACCACTGGCAATCCTGACACTAACTGTACAAATGTGTGGTAGCATTATTAGGCGGGAGAGCACACCCCGGCTCCAATCCCAACATTACCCATGTAAAGATCATGTGTGTCTAAGGCAGTATGAGTACATCAACTGCAGACAGCAAAAGGTTGGTCAAAATCAGTTCGTCGTCTGGTGCAAAGCTAACATCCCTTCATGACAAAACAACAGGACGAGCTGACCTCACGGACCAAGATGTTAACAAATACCCCATAGCCGTTCGTTCAAGGAGATGGTGATCGACTATTTTCGCCTTTTGTGGGTATCAGATTCCAGGAAATCAGGCATTTGCTCAGAATCACCGAAGCAGTCAACAAGGCCACTGTAGAGCTGCCAAGCTGTCCCGGTATTACAAGAGTTTATTGGTGCCGTGCCTCACGTCAAGGGCCTGGTTGCCCGCTTAGCTCCCATCTGGCACTCACCAGACGAAGAGATCAGATATGATTGGCTCGATCATCTAGCGGAACTCTGGCTTACCAAGCTCTGATGCACGGTGCAAAGATCGAAGACAAAACATCGGCATTTCACATGAAAAGGGTGTGTCATGACCAATGTTCTCGCCAGTTCCACTCAAAGCAATATATGTCTGAAACACACAGGACACTGATTCTCCTTTTTACATGTGGATACAGGCTGTGTTGGGTGAAATTGAACATGCTGAGCAAGATTTGTTCTGACACTTTTGTTTGCAGATGTTCTACATAAGAGTGCACTGAAGCGTGCTTCATGTTGTTTGCCTCCCAGGTCCGAAATACGCCATTGTAGAAAAACAGGTGAAAAACACAATCACAAACATCTGGTCAAAATCATGCAGGAGAATTGTTTCCGGCCAACAATGATTAATTGTTTTGAAAATAAGAGAAATATGTGGCTCTGTGCACTGTGCACTTCTTGGGTATCATGATGTAAAACCCCTTCCCTCTCGTGCCCATACTTGGGGCGGGGGTATTTTAGCACCTAAAGTAAAATTGTCACAGTTGTAAATACAAATTAGTGTTCGATATGCTAATCTGAAATAAAAAGCAACATTTTTATAGATGTTTCATACAAAATAAAAATGTTGGCATAAATGGGTTAATGCATAATTCAAAACACGAACTGTTCTTCAGGAACAGAGAGACAACTGACAGTGTTGGGTAGTAAAATTGACCATATATTAGTGAAAGGAATTTACCTCCGTATAAAACAGGTATTCAAAGTCGATCAATACCCATCCGCGGGTTAGGGGGAAGAATTTACCCGATGCTCCCCAGCATGTCGTAAGAGGCGACTAACGGATTCTGTTTCTCTTTTTACCCTTGTTAAGTGTTTCTTGTATAGAATATAGTCAATTTTTGTAAAGATTTTAGTCAAGCAGTATGTAAGAAATGTTAAGTCCTTTGTACTAGAAACCGGCACGGTTGGCCTAGTGGTAAGGCGTCCGCCCCGTGATCGTGAGGTCGTGGGTTCGAACCCCGGCCGGGTCATACATAAGACTTTAAAATTGGCAGTCTAGTGGCTGCTCCGCCTGGCGTCTGGCATTATGGGGTTAGTGCTAGCACTAGTTGGTCTGGTGTCAGAAAAATGTGACTGGGTGAGACATGAAGCCTGTGCTGCGACTTCTGTCTTGTGTGTGGCGCACGTTAAATGTCAAAGCAGCACCGCCCTGATATGGCCCTTCGTGGTCGGCTGGGCGTAAAGCAAACAAACAACCCAAATTTGTACTAGAAACTTGCATTCTCCCAGTAAGGTAATACATTGTACTACGTTGCAAGCCCCTGGAGCAAATTTTTGATTAGTGCTTTTGTGAACAAGAAACAATTAACAAGTGGCTATATATATCCCATCTCCCCCCCTTTCCCCGTCGCGATATAACCTTCGTGGTTGAAAACGACGTTAAACACCAAATAAAGAAAGAAAGTCGACCAATAGCTCCAAAATGTACAGAAACAAATGTACACGATGGGAAAAATATCACACGTTATATTGGTGTTATTTGTGATTTAATGGATGGATACTCCACAC
>NC_090259.1:729297-751231 GCF_037325665.1 Littorina saxatilis | reverse complement strand
CTAGATATTGCTCGTCGTCGGCGTGTGCTCTTTCAGTAGATATTTTTGTCTTTCTTTGCATCCACATTGTGACACAGTGAAGCCGTCCACGCTGGGTGGTGGGGGTGGTTTGGACTCGATAGATAAAATATTACGATTTTTAGCATAAAGAAAACAAATCCGAATTTTTGAGCGATGGGACAATAAAATAATGAAAAGAATTAAATAAATCTAATTGATCCCTTGACTTTGGGGTAGCGCAACTCTGTTGCTACTAGCTTTCTTCTGGGAGAATGCGACCCGAATTTCCCAGCGACGGGAAAATACATTAATGACAAAAACATCTTATAGATCCCTTGACTTCGGGGTATCGCGACTTTGTTGCTGCTAGCTTTTCTCTGCGAGGAAGCGCCCGAATTTCCCAGCGATGGGACAATAAAGTAATGAGAGAAAAAAAATCTAATATATCCCTTGACTTTGGGGTAGTGCGACTCGGTTGCTGATAGCTTTTCACTGGGAGGAAGCGACCCGAATTTCCCAGCGAATAGACAATAAAGTAATGAAAAACAACAATCTAATATATCCCTTGACTTTGAGGTAGCGTGTCTCTGTTGCTGCTAGCTTTCCACAGGGAGGAAACGCCCCGAATTTCCCAGTGATTGGACAATGAAGTAAAGAAGAAACAAGTCGCGTAAGGCGAATATACAATATTTAGTCAAGTAGCTGTCGAACTCACAGAATGAAACTGAACGCAATGCCATTTTTCAGCAAGACCGTATACTCGTAGCATCGTCAGTCCACCGCTCATGGCAAAGGCAGTGAAATTGACAAGAAGAGCGGGGTAGTAGTTGCGCTAAGAAGGATAGCACGCTTTTCTGTACCTCTCTTTGTTTTAACTTTCTGAGCGTGTTTTTAATCCAAACATATCATATCTATATGTTTTTGGAATCAGGAACCGACAAGGAATAAGATGAAAGTGTTTTTAAATTGATTTGGACAATTTAATTTTGATAATAATTTTTATATATTTAATTTTCAGAGCTTGTTTTTAATCCGAATAACATATGTATATGTTTTTGGAATCAGCAAATGATGGAGAATAAGATAAACGTAAATTTGGATCGTTTTATAAATTTTTATTTTTTTTTACAATTTTCCGATTTTTAATGACCAAAGTCATTAATTAATTTTTAAGCCACCAAGCTGAAATGCAATACCGAACCCCGGGCTTTGTCGAAGATTACTTGACCAACATTTGAACCAATTTGGTTGAAAAATGAGGGCGTGACAGTGCCGCCTCAACTTTCACGAAAAGCCGGATATGACGTCATCAAAGACATTTATCAAAAAAATGAAAAAAACGTTCGGGGATTTCATACCCAGGAACTCTCATGTCAAATTTCATAAAGATCGGTCCAGTAGTTTAGTCTGAATCGCTCTACACACACACACACACACACACACACACACACACACGCACGCACGCACATACACCACGACCCTCGTTTCGATTCCCCCTCGATGTTAAAATATTTAGTCAAAACTTGACTAAATATAAAAACATCTGATAGATCCCCTGATTTGGAGGAAGCGCGACTTTGTTCCTGCTAGCCTTCCATTGGGGGGAATTGACCCGAATATCCCAGCGATGGGACAAAAAAGTAATGAAATAAGAATCAAAACATTTAATAGATCCCTTGACTTAATTTGGAGATGACAAGAAAATATCGGGCGTATTTACGTGATTTGTAAATCGCGGGGCGATTGTTTTACATTTTTACGAATCACGGGTTAACACGCTCGCATATTACGTCTTCTATGCTATTCCTTCTGATTCTTTCTTTATTTGGTGTTTAACGTCGTTTTCAACCACGAAGGTTATATCGCGACGGGATTCCTTCTGATGCAGGTGTCGATCGCATTTACGATCAAAAACAGGAGTTTTTGCGTCAATTACTAAGGGCAGTATGCCAAAAAGCGCTGTATGTCAGCAAGGACTTGTTAGTTTGCTTTGAAACTTTCCGAATATTTTGCCTACATACTACATGTAAGCTACTACGGGTAGTACATAGACAAATTGAACGAAATGACATAGGAATTAATGCCTTAATTTGGGTGCGTAATTTGTCGCAATAATTTGTTGCCGAAGGATTTTAATAGATATGCGCGGAGCGGAATGTATATGGCCTTTCTGATTCCTTATTGAAAACATTTAATAGATCCCTTGACTTTGGAGATGACAAGAAAATATCCGGCGCATTTACGTGATTTGTAAATCGCGGGGCGATTGTTTTACATTTTTACAAATCACGGATTCACACGCTCGCATATTTTGTGTTCTATGCTATTCCTTCTGATGCAGGTGTCGATCATATGTGCGGTCAAAAACGGGAGTTTTTTGCGTTAATTACGAGGGGCATTATGCGAAAAAGCGCTGTATGTCAGCAAGGACTTGTTAGTTTGCTTTGAAACTTTCCGACTATTTTGACTACATACTACATGTACTACGGGTAGTAGCATAGACAAATTGAACAAAATGACATGGGAATTAATGCCTTAATTCGGGTGCGTAATTTGTCGCAATACTTTGTTGGTGAAGTTTGTTTAATTCAACTGGTAAAAGTAGCACAAATGGTAAACATTATTTAGTGTGTGTTATTCATGTGTTATTTTTGTAAAAGAGTAATTCATTCAGTGTTCACAACAGGTGTTTTAAAAATGTGTTTAAAAGTGGAATGTTTACAGTATATACAACAACTTATTCGGAACGATAACCTCGATAAGATCAAACGAATTATGTATTGTTTGCTTGTCATGTGGGTAATCCTTACACGTAACAAACAACAAACAAACCACAAGGTAGTCCACATCGTATGGCCCAGAGAGGTAATAAAAGCTCGGAAAAAATCAGACACTCAGCGAGCTACTTCTGTTCTCCGACAGGGCCTATTTCTCCCACATGAAAGTTAGCTGCAACAGAGTCGCGCTACCCCAAAGTCAAGGAATATATTAGATTTTTCTCTCTCATTACTTTATTGTCCCATCCCAAGGTAGTCCACATCTTATGGCCCAGAGAGGTAATAAAATCTCGGGAAAAAAATCAGACAGTCAGCGAGCTACTTCTGTTCCCTGACATATGGCCCATCATGGCCTATTGCCTATTTTCGCGGATAGGTGTGATACTGTGAGAGACGGACTGAATGACACTTGACTTAAAGTGTGAAGCGACTAGAACACCAAAAGCGTTTCTGCTTCAAGACAGGCCTTCGCACTTAGGCTGTGTCTGTGACGAGCTGGAAGCATAAGTTAAATCAAAGCGTGAAATGTGTTCGATGTATTTTTGATTTCTTCAACATTAATTTTGTTTAAATTGCAGTTTCGGTATAAGCGTGGTCCCTCTTATATACTGATAATGGTAATAGTAATCATAAACAAGTCGCGTAAGGCGAAAATACAATATTTAGTCAAGTAGCTGTCGAACTCACAGAATGAAACTAAACGCAATGCCATTTTTCAGCAAGACCGTATACTCGTAGCATCGTCAGTCCACCGCTCATGGCAAAGGCAGTGAAATTGACAAGAAGAGCGGGGTAGTAGTTGCGCTAAGAAAGATAGCACGCTTTTCTGTACCTCTCTTTGTTTTAACTTTCTGAGCGTGTTTTTAATCCAAACATATCATATCTATATGTTTTTGGAATCAGGAACCGACAAGGAATAAGATGAAAGTGTTTTTAAATTGATTTGGACAATTTAATTTTGATAATAATTTTTATATATTTATTTTTCAGAGCTTGTTTTTAATCCGAATATAACATATTTATATGTTTTTGGAATCAGCAAATGATGGAAAATAAGATGAACGTTAATTTGGATCGTTTTATACATTTTTATTTTTTTTTACAATTTTCCGATTTTTAATGACCAAAGTCATTAATTAATTTTTAAGCCACCAAGCTGAAATGCAATACCGAAGTCCGGGCTTCGTCGAAGATTACTTGACCAAAATGTCAACCAATTTGGTTGAAAAATGAGGGCGTGACAGTGCCGCCTCAACTTTCACAAAAAGCCGGATATGACGTCATCAAAGACATTTATCAAAAAAATGAAAAATATGTTCGGGGATTTCATACCCAGGAACTCTCATGTCAAATTTCATAAAGATCGGTCCAGTAGTTTAGTCTGAATCGCTCTACACACACACACACATGCACACACGCACATACACCACGACCCTCGTTTCGATTCCCCCTCGATGTTAAAATATTTAGTCAAAACTTGACTAAATATAAAAAGATAAAACAATAATAAAGTTTTGTTATGTATTGCAAATCCTGACATGGTTCTGGGCGTTTCACAAAATTAATGTGTTAACAAAATTACAAAGCAATGTACATAATGAACATTTTAAAACAAAACCATTTTCTCCCTATAAAAATCAACTAGTACTGTGGCATCAGCATTAACAGGGAAAACAAATCTGAAAATTATTAAAAGCACAATCACCTACAAGATGCACATTATAATACATTATTTATCCAGAATCTATCATAATATTGATTGTTTGTTATTATGTGTTTGCGGCTGCCAGTTTCGGTCAAACTAACGTTCACAACCTGTCTTTCACAACCTTTAAACTCATGTTTGTTTTGAATTTTTTTTTTTTTTAATGACATTGTACTATCTCTACATCACCAATAAATAAAATTCATACACTACCATCTCGTTATACCGACTGCTAAACGTACCAGGCGGGCGGGACGGCTCTGAGTTAGCCGAATGCAATCACGTTGTCTTCTGCGCTTGAGCGCACCCCATACACACCTCTTGACATACTCTTGAAAGCGATAAGACACCACCCGAGTAGCCAACGGCGGCTTTCTTTAATTGCGATAACAACTCGTTTCAAACTGTCGTTAAAGACAGGTCCAACTACACTTACTTGTAAGATGTTACATTATGGAGGTCAAAATGGCCAATTTTCTGTAGTTTTCGGGGGAGAAATCTATCCTGTTACTGTATTAAAAAAGAAGCTTAAATTTGTCAGCACATTATTTTATTTTAGTACCAGTTCAGTGCCTCATATGGCTTTTTGACCAATCAGGACGGATTCTAGGTGACCCTCTAAATGTTATAACGTTCAAGCAGGGACCCTTTTTGTTTATCAAGCAAAACATTGACAAGACAAAGTACAAATTTAAATCAACAATACCAACGTGATTTATTCTAAAGAATGACACTTCAAATGCTGCGAGATAATACTCTCTTTATCTAAAAAAAAAAGTACAGAAAAGCTAGTTTTGTCGGTGGGTGCTTCACGGAATAGCAAAGCACCGCCCATCCTCTGAGTGTGCAATGCCGACCCGCTCACTTGGAATCTAAATGATCAAAGTTCGAAAAAATCTAGTGAAATTGCGTCACTCGCTTTACGTCAAATGTATCTTTACAGCATTTCCCATCGTCTGGAGTCGGTTCTAAATCTCTCTCTCTCTCTCTCTCTCTCTCTCTCTCTCTCTCTCTCTCTCTCTCTCTCCTCTCTCTCTCTCCCTCCCCCTCTCTCTCTCTCCCTCTCTCCCTCTCTCTCCCCCTCTCTCTTTTTCTCTCTCTCCCCTCTCTCTCACTATTCTTTCTTTCTCTCTTTCTATCATCATCATCATCATCATCATCATCATCATCATCATCATCATCATCATCATTTTTCTTTTCTTTTCTTGCTCCTCTTACAGTATCACGGTAAATGTTCCCAAATAGATCCTAGTTACCTCAGAGGACGTTAATCCCCAAAGTCAGCCAGTCAGTCAGTCATTAAAGGCAAAAGCGAGGTAACGCACAACTGGGTCCGACCAGTAAAGCCGTCGCTGCCTGTGTGACAACCACCATAAAAATCTACCACAGCGGGAAACTTTCAAGTTAAGTATTTTCAACCATCATGTGCCCGCATTCAACTTTACAATCAAAGGATGTCTGTTGAGATAATCGAATGGATCAAAACTTTGAAACATGCGCGCATATTCTAAGCCGACTAACACATAATTGTTAAGGACATCATAAAATGGTTCTCGGTGAAAACTTGACCGAGGGCCATTTTACGACGTCCTTGACTCGAGTGTGTGACGTATACTCTTATTGGGCAAGGTAAAGAACACCGAAAATATTTCAATGCCGTTCTCGAGCTACGCTGACTTTTACAAAGGGTACAGCTGACACGGCTTACGTAATCTGGTTTCCTGGTCATTTGTGTGAAAAATCTGTCCGACAAAGAAGAAGAAGAAGAAGTGCGCGCAGAGAGAGAGAGAGAGAGAGAGAGAGAGAGAGAGACAGAGACAGACAGACAGACAGACAGACAGACAGACAGACAGACAGACAGACAGACTTTCCGCACTCGTTAAAATGTCAGTCGATACTGGAATGAATGTTGAAACATTGTAAACCTAAAAAAAAAAAAAAATAATATTAAAATTAAACATTCATACGAGTTACTATCTGTGACAAGAACGTATAAGAAGTATAGCAACTAAATATTAATCCGCTTACCCATTGCTCCTCTTCGCACCTCGGCCTGTGAGTCGTCCTTTTCCTGAGTACTTGCCGCACACAAGTTTTGCGTATGCATACTTCAGTTCGTCTGGAAAGGGCTGTTTTGAATTCTTGTTCGCAAGTTGAACAGCACGACTGTATTTGACCACGTACACCAAATCGTTCTTTCTGGAAAAGTCTGCCAGCCGTTCAGTAAGATCATTCCAACTTCTGAATGTTTTCCCCAACTGTCATTTGTGCCATTTCTCAGCGATTGATCAACGGTGTGGTTATTATGGATGTAGTAAGTGTCGAATTGTAAGAATGCACAGTTCTGTCCGCCAAGTGGTTTTAAACACTGCGCGTATTTGCACCAAGTAATAACGTGTCACATCAAAATAGTTCTTTACCTGTCAGATAGTTTAGCGCCAAAAACATGAACCAATGATAGCCCATGGATTAGTAAGTCATATGATGTTGGGGCGGGGCCAATGAACTAATGTCAACACAGTAAGTATCAACCAATGTTTGGCTCCGCCCCCACATCACGTGGACTGGGTGGCCGAGTGGTAACGCACTTGCGCTCGGAAGCGAGAGGTTGCGAGTTCGACCCTGGGTCAGGGCGTTAGCAATTTTCTCCCCCCTTTCCTAACCTAGGTGGTGGGTTCAAGTGCTAGTCTTTCGGATGAGACGAAAAACCGAGGTCCCTTCGTGTACACTACATTGGGGTGTGCACGTTAAAGATCCCACGATTGACAAAAGGGTCTTTCCTGGCAAAATTGTATAGGCATAGATAAAACAATGTCCACCAAAATACCCGTGTGACTTGGAATAATAGGCCGTGAAAAGTAGGATATGCGCCGAAATGGCTGCGATCTGCTGGTCGATGTGAATGCATGATGTATTGTGTAAAAAATTCCATCTCACACGGCATAAATAGATTCCTGCGCCTTGAGTCCGAGTCTGGAGATACGCGCGCGATAGAAGACTTCATATATATAATCACGTGACCCATAAACCCATCGCCTGTAATTAGATCATACTATTACCGCTTCAGTTCTGAGACATCCTGCTTGCTGGCGCGCGCGCAGAGAAAAAAATTCCCTCTTTATCTTCGCTTCTGATGCTCATCCTATTGTTGTTGGCACTCGGGTTTGTTTGTTTGTTTGCTTAACGCCCAGCCGACCACGAAGGGCCATATCAGGGCGGTGCTGCTTTTGACATATAACGTGCGCCACACACAAGACAGAAGTCGCAGCACAGGCTTCATGTCTCACCCAGTCACATTATTCTGACACCTGACCAACCAGTCCTAGGACTAACCCCATAATGCCAGACGCCAATTTTAAAGTCTTAGGTATGACCCGGCCGGGGTTCGAACCCACGACCTCCCGATCACGGGGCGGACGCCTTACCACGAGGATTGGAACTCGGGTAACAGGGAGCGAAGGGCAGTGCCCCACCTAGTGATCGAGTGCCACAACCCAGACTTTTCCCTTAATATATACATAGGTTTTAAACTCCTGCTTCCGGATTATACAAAACACATTAAAACATGTATTAAACAATGGCGACTGGACGTGAGAGGGAACAATAAAGACCAGAAAGCAATGTACTCACGTTAAAATGACGAACACGGAACGAATAACAGCGACGTTTCGACCTAAGGGTCTTCTTCAGGCACAAAAACACAAAAATACACACACAAAAAAGAAGAAGAAAGACGATAGAACAAATGAAGAGAAGAATAACTGACAAAACAACTGCACTGCACAAACCAACAAATGACAAAGACACAACACTTCGAATTAACCTAAAATAAATCTCATAACAAAATAATTGTAATCATTTTTTTTTTACAGGAATGTATATGTTTCTGTGTTTGTTTTTGTTTTAATACAAAAAAAACCGTGATCAAATAATCAGAACTCTTTCAAAATATTCTGAATAAAATATATTAAATGCAATAACTTTTGGTTTTTTTTAATTCAAATAAATGTTTTAGTTTGACTGCATTTGAATAGAAACTGAATTCTGATGAAAGCAGTTACTGTAAAGTCATTTGAAGTCACATGATAAAAATCACATGGTTTAGTTGAGCAGACCAAAAAGTGCAGAGCTAAAATATGTGTATGAATCTGTGTGAAAATCCAGTCCGTTTGTCCACAGGGATGCTAGGAAGCAGTCAAATGGGGTCGCTCAATCTGCTCAAATCCAGTCAAATGGGGTCGCACGGGCCGACAAATGGGGACGTCCCCGTTTGTCGGAAGCGTCCCCATTTGACTGCTCTCCAGTGACAATCGTCCCCATTTGTCGGTAAAACCACCTACACACACACACACATTCACACACACACACACACACACACATATATATATATATATATATATATATATATATATTACAACCCTCGTCTCGATTCCTAGTCTACATTAAATAATTGAGTCCACATTTGACTAAATGTAACAACAAAACAACAATGACACCAACACAGAGCAAAGGACAACAACAATAACAACTGCATTAATCGAAGTCCAAATCTACCTTTAGTGTCACCTTCTTTGCATTGAAAGCAGTTTGTTCCATATTGCCAATGTAGTTTTTCATCTGTGGTTTACAACTTAAAAAAGTCTTTTCACACAAAGGGAAGTAACCACAAACATTCTCACCACTTGTTCAAGGTATGGACATACAGAAGTCGAGCAACGTTGCTATATTTGCTAACGCACAAGACATTGAACAAACAGCAACGCTGCTGCACAAAGCTTTATTTAACAACAAACTTCACCGATTGAAAAAGTTTGATACAAAATAAGTACCTCAATGTGTGCCTACAAAGCTGACAAAACCAGGTAAGTACAAACAACAACAACTGCCACAACTACTGATGCTATTGCTACTACCACTATTACCACTACTACTATTTCTACTACTTAAGACAATATGATCGGCAATGGAATCCTCGTCAAAAAGACAATTTACAACAATCATCACTGCAAGCTAGAACATGGCACTCACCAGAATGTCCAGTCATTCTGTACATAATACATATCCTCAGAAAGGTTAGACATTACTGAAAAGAACTGTAACAAGACTCTTTACACAATGATTTGTAAAACGATCCCAATTAAGCTTCTTTTGTGCAATAGTATAGATACATTTTCACCTCTTCATTAAATGGAACAAATCCACACAAACTACTGGTAAACAGTTAAATGTTGCCATCACCACTTCATTACAAAAGAACAACGACCAAAAATAGCATGTATCATCAATACCTCGCCCCTATGTGCCATTAATGGTGACGTTTCAATGAAAACAATTAGTTACAATACACAACTGAAATCTGCTGGCAATGTCTCCAGAAAATCGCGTGACACCTCAATCGCAGCCAAAACAAGAAATTCCTCCGATAGGAACTACACCCCCGTCAAAGGGAAATAACCTTCTCAGTTGGTTGCAGTGAGAATGGTTATTTCCCTTTGACCAACGGGGGTGTCCGTCTATACCAGGCCTTGTATAATTTTAATCCACCAATAACTCCCTAACCGTGTGTTTGACTGGTCCCAATTTTTGTAAGGACCGTCTCAGGAATGTATAGAACCTGTTCACCAAGTTTGGTGACGATCGGTCCGTTCATTCTTGAGATCTACTTGCGAACACAAACACATCGAGTGAAACCTATACACACCCCTATACCGGGGGTGTAATAACAGCAGACAGTTCAGTCAGGTGTTCACCAGTAAGATGTTCCCCTCTCAGGTGTCAATCAGACATCTTACCCACATTCAGAAGAACACCAGGAAGTGCAGTCACATATGTATAAGGTGTTATCCAGTCAAGTGTTTACCAGGTAGGTGTTCACCTCTCAGGTGTTATTCACACACCTACACCACAATCAGCATAACATACAGTCAGAAAATCAACAGAAAGCGCAGTCACGTGTTCACCAGTCGGGTGTCGTACTACTGTGTCAGAAAACACAAACACGGATTGTGTATATCTGCATCTCACCTCTTCCAAATTCCAAACTTGCTTCCGTGGTCGACACCGACTTTGTGTATTAAAGGTAGTACGTATACAGCGGTCGTAACGGTTAATCAATTAGAAAAATAGTGTTATTCTAAGAATAATATATGACAAGTGTACATGTTGTATTTTGTTAAGAACAAAATATGTCCGACATTAGGTGACCATGTTATATATACCATTCACAATAACCTGACGAAAATGTAAGTCGTTTGCACTTACTATGTACAGCATCAATGTATTGGGTTTACAGACAAAAAAGACCACATATACGGGAATTCTGAGGCTGTCTCACTCATTTGTTTGCTTCTGCGACTTATGAGCTCATGAACTCACTTAATTAAGATGGGTGCTAACCTATGGTGGAAATGATGTGAAATAAAGTTTAGGAAAGTAAAACAACCCAGCAAAGCACAACGCATTTTGATCATGGTAAGAAGTAAAGAGGGTAATGGAATAATGGGCAGACCCTGAGCTACTGCTTGACATCATCACGCCTCACACATGTTGGATGGTTGTGTGTAATGTTGCCTTGTCACTGAAACGTGTGCTGCTCGTCGCAACAAAAACTGGGAAAGTCGCTCTTGCATAATTATATCCTTTATTTGTATTAAAACTATCACTATTTTTGAAAGAGCGTGCTTTTCCCTCCTGAGTGCAACAAAAAGCATTGTTTTGAGTGAGATTCTATTCAGTTCGTGGACCAAGACCACATACCTCCAGTCCCCTCCCCCCCCCGAAAAAAAAGTGCAGAAAAAAACCACCCAAAACAAACACACACACTTACAAACAAAACAACAACAATCACAAATATTAAGTTTCTCTCGTGTACATCATAACAAGTGGAAGGCTAGCTGTCTATGAAATGTTCATCAGAACAACAAAAACTTGTCAACTTGTGAAAAATCAAACTATTTTGACTTGATGTTTAAGAATGTGAAAGAGAAACTGTTCAACTCATCTCCAAAGTTTCTTCGCAATAGAAGCCAGTGGGTGGGGTGTCAGGGAGGGGCGGAGAGTGGTTCCAGTAAGGCAACACACAAACTTCTTCAGTAACAGCTAAGGAAGTGACTGTGTTGGGTAGTGAATTGGGACTATATGGAATGCTTCTCAATATGAAACAGGTATTTAAAGTCTGAAGTCGCGCAGATCGGGCAATATTGGGGTTCAAAGTGTGTCAGAAAGGTGAGAGGTTCAAACGCATGCTGGGATGATAGGGAAAGGTGAAGGGAGACCTCGAACATGATCCCCGAACGCAGTAACAAGAAATTAGCAATGCTATGGGTCACCTAGTCAACGGAAACAAGCGAAGCAGACATATTTCATCCACTTCATGATATCCGTGTGCTCTGATCTCTGCTGACAGCACTGTGCTGGGCAAGCAGCGTCACCATGTCGTCACAGTGCTGTGCGTTCTTTGTGACAACGTCAAGCGGTGTTCCATCCCTCTCTGATACAGCGTTCACGTTGGGTCCATGCTGCAGGAGACATAGAGCTGTCTCAGCATGGTGAGATAATGTGGGAAAATGGAGGGGGGCCTAGAATATGATCCCTGAATGCAGTAAAAGAAATAACAAGGGTCATCCAGTCAACGTGAAAAAAGCGAAGCAGAAACATTTCATCCATTTTATGATTTCCATGTGACCTGATTTCTCCTGACAGCACCGTGTTGGACAAGCAGTGTCACCACGTCGTCACATTGGTGTACGCATTTGTACAGTCTGGCCACGTCAAGCGGTGTGCCATTCCTCTCTGATACAGCGTTCACGTTGGCTCCATTCTGCAGTAGACACTCAGCTGTCTGAGTGTGACCATTCTGACAGGCTGTGTGTAGCGGTTTGCCATTCTTCTTTGATACATTGTTCACGTTGGCTCCATGCTGCAGGAGATACTGAGCTGTCTGAGTGTGACCATTCTGACAGGCTGTGTGTAGCGGTTTGCCATTCTTCTTTGATACATCGTTCACGTTGGCTCCATGCTGCAGGAGATACTGAGCTCTCCGAGTGTGACCATTCTCGCAGGCTTTGTGTAGCGGTGTCTCATTCCACTTTGATACAGGGTTCACGTTGGCTCCATGCTGCAGGAGACACTGAGCTGTCTGAGTGTGACCATTCTCACAGGCTGTGTGTAGCGGTGTGTCATTCCACTCTGATACAGAGTTCACGTTGGCTCCATGCTGCAGGAGATACTGCGCTGTCTGAGTGTGACCATGCTCACAGGCTGTGTGTAGCGGTGTGTCATTCCACTTTGATACAGCGTTCACGTTGGCTCCATGCTGCAGTAGACACTGAGCTGTCTCAGTGTGACCATGCTCACAGGCTGTGTGTAGCGGTGTGTCATTCCACTTTGATACAGCGTTCACGTTGGCTCCATGCTGCAGTAGACACTGAGCTGTCTCAGTGTGACCATGCTCACAGGCTGTGTGTAGCGGTGTGTCA
Organism: Littorina saxatilis; assembly: GCF_037325665.1. Lineage (NCBI taxonomy): Eukaryota > Metazoa > Mollusca > Gastropoda > Littorinimorpha > Littorinidae > Littorina > Littorina saxatilis. The sequence goes on along the minus strand of NC_090259.1, from coordinate 738,272 downwards.
TTCCACTTTGATACAGCGTTCACGTTGGCTCCATGCTGCAGTAGACACTGAGCTGTCTCAGTGTGACCATGCTCACAGGCTGTGTGTAGCGGTGTGTCATTCCACTTTGATACAGCGTTCACGTTGGCTCCATGCTGCAGTAGACACTGAGCTGTCTCAGTGTGACCATGCTCACAGGCTGTGTGTAGCGGTGTCTCATTCCACTTTGATACAGCGTTCACGTTGGCTCCATGCTGCAGGAGACACTGCGCTGTCTCAGTGTGACCATTCCTACAGGCTGTGTGTAGCGGTGTGTCATTCCACTCTGATACAGCGTTCACGTTGGCTCCATGCTGCAGGAGACACTGAGCTGTCTCAGTGTGACCATTCCTACAGGCTCTGTGTAGCGGTGTGCCAAACCACTCTGATATAGCGTTCACTTTGGCTCCATGCTGCAGGAGAAACTGAGCTGTCTGAGTGTGACCATTCCTACAGGCTGTGTGTAGCGGTGTGCCATTCCACTCTAATATAGCGTTCACGTTGGCTCCATGCTGCAGGAGAAACTGAGCTGTCTGAGTGTGACCATTCTCGCAGGCTTTGTGTAGCGGTGTCGCATTCATCTTTGATACAGAGTTCACGTTGGCTCCATGCTGCAGTAGACACTGAGCTGTCTTAGTGTGACCATGCTCACAGGCTGTGTGTAGCGGTGTGTCATTCCACTCTGATACAGAGTTCACGTTGGCTCCATGCTGCAGGAGACACTGAGCTGTCTGAGTGTGACCATTCCTACAGACTGTGTGTAGCGGTGTGCCATTCTTCTTTGATACATCGTTCACGTTGGCTCCATGCTGCAGGAGATACTGAGCTGTCCGAGTGTGACCATTCTCGCAGGCTTTGTGTAGCGGTGTCTCATTCCACTTTGATACAGAGTTCACGTTGGCTCCATGCTGCAGGAGATACTGCGCTGTCTTAGTGTGACCATTCCTACAGGCTGTGTGTAGCGGTGTGATGTCACTTTCAGCAGTTGCATCAACCTGAGCACCATGTTCTAACAGACAGACAACTATCTCAATGTTTCCCTTATCAGCAGCTCCGTGAAGTGGTGTTGACTGAGACTTGTCCCTTGCATTCACATCGGCTCTTTCGTCAATGACTTGTCGCCCTACATGTGTTTGGCCAGCAGCACAGACATAGTGTAGAGGTGTTCTATTCTTACCATCCACAGTATCCACCTGAGCGCCGTGTTGAGTCAGGCAGGTAACAATGTCAGCAACACCTGTCTGACAGGCATAGTGTAGAGGTGTTCTCTTCCTGTCATCCACAGCATTAACCTTCGCCCCGTGTTGAGTCAGACAGGGAACGATGTCAGTGCGCCCCATCAGACAGGCAGCGTGCAGCGGACTACAGCCCATACTGGTGTCGTGCTGGTTCACGTCAGCTCCCTGTTGGAGGAGAGTCATCAAGGCGTCAACATCACCACGCACCACTGCCTGGTGAACACGGCCTGTCGCCGCTCCTGCTTCTACCAGCTGGGTGATGATACCAGGTTTGGTTACCGTGTATGCGCAGCGTAAGGGCGTTCTGCGCCCATTGTCTGTTGCATTCAGGTCAGCTTCATGATGAATCAACCGTCTCAGAGTTTCTGTGTTGCCATTCCATGCCGCGTAGTGTAGCGGTGCCCTGCCCCACCTATCCTGTGCATTGACATCAGCCCCAGTGTCCAGCAGGAGACGGGTGATGTCGGCCCTGGCTGTGGGGGACTTACACCGACACGCCCAGTGAAGGGCTGTTTGTTTCCACCCCATGACGGCGTTGTGTTTTAAGATCAGCTCAACTGTACGTATCAGACCCGTATGGCAAGCAAAGAACAACGGTGTTTGAGGACCCCCCCACCGTGAAGTTACGTTGACATTGACATCAGCACCAAGATCAATCAGCATATCCGCGATGTTTCCCTGTCCCGCTTTACACGCTACTAAAAGACCTGTTCTGCCTGCATCGTCCTTGTCGTGAAGACTGCTTCCGTAACACAGGAGTGTCTTCACTCTCACGTCGTCACCGCCACGTATTGCAGAAAACAGATCGAATGCCATTTTGTCTGTGTCTTTCGCGTTGTTCAACTCCTTTCTCCGTCGCTGTGCCAGCTGGTAGGGTGTGAGGCCCTTGTTGTTTGTCTTTGTCAAGGAAGCTCCACTCTTCACGGCCAGTGTGGTGGCCTTCAGGTTTCCCTTGTCGGCAGCGATGTGAAGCAGTGTGTTGCCGTCACGGTCTGTCTCGTCCACCTCCCTGTCAGCCAGCAGTCTCAGCGCCAGGTACCAGTCCCCTCTGTCCCTCACCTGCACGGTGACTGAGTTGTTTGACACATGAACACTGGCTGTAGGTGAAGCATTTGGCATTGGTTTCTTGTCTGGCATCTGTACTGTGATCAGGTCCAATGGAATGGGAAGATCTGTGTCACACAGGTAGTAATGTTGCCAAGATTTATTTGTTACAGTCATCATTCGGTGAAAGTTTGCAGTTTTTTCAATAAAATGTGTTGCAATATATTCGCGTGACAACACCTTTTTCTCAGTAAAAAACTGACAGATATCTGCTGCCAAAAGGCCTTGAAATGACAGTTGCTCTGGCTTATGTCCCAATTCATGAGCCAAATGCGGGAAGAGACAACACGCCAGCAGGGTGTCATGCAGTGTCTGGTGTAAGTCTTGATCAGAGTTCATTTTATGAATGCACCATTCACTCAGACCGTGGCACTTGTTACGGACAGACCAGTAAATCAGTGGTAAGTTGTACACTGTATCCAGGGCCCTTAGCAGGTGATGTTCACTGTGTTTTTCCTTCTTGCAGTATTTCTCCATTTCAAGCAGAAACTCAGTGCACTGCAGAGCGGGGTGTTGGCTAATTTCTCTCAAATTCCCCTTCATGACTTCTTCGTGCAGTCGTTCTATTAGTGATTGACAGTTTTCCAGAACATCTGGGGTTTTACGGGCCTCAGTGTCAAACCAGTTTGACCCAACCTGTATATCCAAGATTTTGTTCGCTCTCATCAACTGCCCTACTTTCACGATAACACGTACATGCTGCACGAGGAAGATGACGTCACACACTCTTAGCAGTGTAGGCAAGCGAAACGAGCGACCGAGAGCGAATCCCGCAGCATCATACATAACGCGACTGATAAATCCATGACCCTGACTTGCCAGCACAGAACCGAGCAGAAAATCTTCATACTTTGCCAGATGATCGTCACAATGTCCTTGAAACCCATGCTCCAAGAGTTCAGCCTGCGCTCTCACTTTCTTGTGAAGGAACCGACCCTTACCCAGCATAGTAAGCACAAACACTGCTGCAAAGCTGTCGCCGTGTGTGTCGTGCAGACACATCTGTTTTAACAGCACTGAGTTCGCTTCAGCCGGTGACGTGAAGACACTAGCGGGGTCCTCTACAGCCTGCCAATGGTCCACCAGGTAACGACAGCACCAGAGAAACGCAGGGCCGCTGGTGTCTGCCTGCACAATTCTCTCCACCACCTCTTGCTGCTGTGAAGGCTGAAGGGGAAGCTGGTTCAGGTGGAAATCAAGCAGTTCTCTCTTCACCTCTGTGTCCAGATCCTCCTTCATCAGCCTCACCACTGCAGAACTGTCCAACAGAGGGCTCTGAGAGTCAGTCTCCAGTTGTTGCAGCTCGTGCAGCACGTGGGGATACAACGTGACCACCACCCTGCAGTCTCCTGCCTTGATCAGTTCAAGCATGTTGCGCAGAATCTTTGTCCATTCTTCATACTGCTGTCTGTTTACACGAACCACGCCCATCAAGTCGTCAATCAAGACAAAGCTCCGCCTCCCTGGCCCAATGTGGGCGTGCCAGTCCTCCAGCTTGGACAGGATGTAGGGCTTGAAGCCTTCCTCTCTGCAGCGTCTCAAGAGGGCGTGTCCCACAGTGGTCTTGCCAGTTCCTGGGAACCCACACAGGATGACTCGCCCTGTCTCTTGAAGGATGTCTGATGCCTCCTCCAGATCGTCTGTTTGAATGCACTGAGATCTCTCGCTGTCTGCGGTGACATCAGTGTTTGCTGAAGAAAAAGAAAACATAGCTTCTTTCTTTTCTTTCATATTAGAACAGCAATTAATTCGATGCCGTTGTTTTTAAACGTTGCACATGTTTTTACGTATCTAAAGAAGTAAATTGACCAGTTAATGGGATTTAAGGCCAATATCCCTGTGGATGGTTGGTACTTTTTATCATCACCACCACCAACAACCTGCTATGCTTGGCTAGTCTCATGAATGATTCCAAGACATTATGACAATAAGTTATTACGGTCGATAGATATTTGCACTTTTCATTCAACCGTCAGCTTTTGAAGCTTGTTTACCGAAATGCTTTTGGTTGTCCGTGCAACATCAAAACAGGAATCATCTTGGTCCGAGAGTCCCTGTTCTGGGAAGAGCCTTTGTTTGTTGAAAGGGCACGGGGGACAACTAAACCATACCACGGAATGAATTAACATGACTCGATATTATGATTGCTTCTTTATGTCCTTCTTTCTTTGGTCTTTTCTTTCGCTTTAGTACAAACCTGATTCCATTGTTTCAATTACAGAAATGTCTCGAACCTCACGACAGAGTGACAAAATGAAAGAGACATTGCTGTAGGACCATAGATAATCCGTAGGCCAGATTTGCAGACACGATGTTTGCAGACGGGCAAAGTTACAAAGTGCACACTTGGCGAGCAACATCTTTGCTGCCGACCAAGACAAAGGCGGCTTCTGCTCAGTGCTATAAACACGAAACGACTTTTCCACAGGTACGTATATAGGTAATTCAAAGTAAGTGGTTGTAAAACTTGAACTGAAATATGTGACCCTCCACCACGGAATGAGTCGCATGTCACCTTTTCATGATGTTTATATTTTTTACATTCTCTTAAAGAGTTGTTTATTCTCTATCCAGTGGTAAAAACCGTTTTAGAAAAGAGTGAACACTTTTCGAGTTATAAGCCTGTGACTATGGTGACCCTCACACTGTGACTATAGACATACCCCGGACTTAGTATATTATGCCTTGCCCAGAACCGCGTGAGGTGACATGCGATTCATTTCGTGGTGGAGGGTCACATATATCCTCGTATATCGACGCCATTCTATACATAAAAAGAAGGCAGACAGACAGACAGACGGACATTACCCTGAAGGAAGCTAGCTTCAGCTCCTTGTAGTTGAGAGCAAAGGAGATCCAAACCCGTGGAGCCATTTTCCGCTGTAACATTCAGAAATAATCTTTAATGACCAAGAGAAAGTAGCCGTTCAGGGGGAATCAAACTGACAAAAAACAATATTCCGTACATGTAGGTAAACTAATAAGTTAAAACAAATAGTCGAAAATGCTAGTGAAATTCACAAGAACAATGTCATGCTGAACTGTACACAAATAATATTGCAACAACTTTTGTACCCCAACTTGAGCATTTATTTCCTTGTCATGTCATTCAAACTTTCTATACTGTTTAAGGCACTCAGCTTTGCAATCCGGCACATTTTTTGGATTTAAGATTTCTTGGCCGCCGCTCATCGACCCAACAAAAAACGCAAGGGACCAATGCAAATATAGACACAAATTCAGCCCAGCAAAAACGCAAGGTACCAATTTTAACATCGACAAAAAATCAGAATAATCTCAACTTGACAACGTTTACATACCGGGAGAAAGTCAAATCAATTTTCTATCCAGAACTGTTTTGATTAGTTATCTTGCCTTATGCCATCCTGCACTGACTCGGTGGATTGCTTTGAAACTTTTAGTGTCATTCACATCAACAAAAAGAGCTAGCGTTTGGAAAGATTCTGTCCCACCAAATCTTACACAAAGAGTTCTGAAATTGCAAGAATAAAATTGATGAAGGAGAAGCAAGTAAGGATTGGGGCACTATTTTGAGCATGTTCTTATGCCGATCCACCCCTCTGCCCCGCATTTCAGTAAAGAAATGTCGAGGTGAAAAAGTGAAACAACTCATAGAACAAAACAGTGTATCTTCATGCGATGCCATAATTATGGCCTTTACACGAGCAAAGAGCTGCTCGACCTTCACAATCAATTGCCTACTCGAACCTCTATTTACCTGAAAGAGTCTGCAGGCCTCCATCGCACTGTTGCGCCAAAGGTCCTGTCGCGCATGAAGACGTCATGGTCACGTGACACCAGCCTGGTGTAGCATGTCAGCTCGCACGACTGCTGTCGGAACAAACAACTCTCAAAACATTATGTCCACATCACAATATCCTGGCCAAAAGTAGTGGAACAGACATATACATGACTGTTAGGATCAGTCAACGCTACTGCAGGAAAGCAGGAAGAAAAGACCTCCCACCCCCTCCCGAGACTAAAGCACATCATTGCGACTGTGAAGAAAGGAGAAGCTTCTCAATCCACACAGTCTCGACGTTTGGCACAAAGAGACGCCTTTGTATTTTGAAGTAATCGAGAGTACGCAAGCGGTTGAATAAAAGTCTTTCAGAGATCGAGTCATGTCATAGTTGGTCTTTTCCGATCAGCTTTGTTGAGTTGAGGATAGAAGGCCAACATTTCAATCAGACAAACATCGAAATGCTGTAGTAAATTCTTCTCTGTGTCTCTCTCCAAGTATAGCCTTCACATTGTCTCATGATATTGAACATTATTGACTCTCTCTCTCTCTCTCTATTTCTCTCTCTCTCTCTCTCTCTCTCTCTCTCTCTCTCTCTCTTTCTCTCTTTCTCTCTCTCTCTCATATCATCATCATCATCATCATCATCATCATCATCATCATCATCATCATCATCATTTACACCATCTAATCATTGTGGGCATTAGTGTCAACGTTGGTATCGTGTGATTTTACCGTCGATCACTTTGCATTAATTTGCATGTAACCTCAATTGACATGTTGCATGTTTCGCTGGCTCGATATGTATGGTTTTTGGCTCACGTAAGTGTAGCCTATGCGATGGTAAACTCTGTCTGTCTGTGCGTGTGTGTGTGTGTGTGTGATAGAAACTTTAACATTTCCGAGTCTATGGATAAAGCTCGCATGAGAAGATTACGTCTCGGTCAAAAGTGTTTGACGTGTGTGATAGAAACTTTAACATTTGAAGACGTCACATTATGACGTAAGAGGGCTAGACGTCACGCAAAGGAATTACTGAAAGTCTCGGTCATTGTTATTGTGAGCGGGCCGAGACTAGTTGGCAGATCCAGTGTCTCGCTTTCTTGCACAGTTTCACCTAGATGCTTAGTGTGTGTGTATGTGTGACGGAGTGATTGAGTTTGTGTTTCTGTTTGTCGATTTCTTACGTGAGCCTTGAAGGCTTCGCCTCTTGTTTTTTAAATGTTTATGTATGCTTACTTTGTCATTGTGTCGTTTATGTTTATTTGCTTGTTTGCTTATTTGATCGATTGTTTGTTTGCTGGTTTGTTCGTTTAATATGTTTATTTGTCAGGTTGTTTTATTTGTTTATCATTTATTAGACATTTGTATTAGAAGTAAGGATCGGTTGTAAGAAAAGGCGTAGCCTTAAACCTCTATCATTAAAAAAAAATAGTTCCATCATCATCATCATCTCTCTCTCTCTCTCTCTCTCTCTCTCTCTCTCTCTCTCTCTCTCTCTCTCTCTCTCTCTCTCTCTTTTTTTTTTGGCTCACGTAAGTGTAGCCTATGCGATGATAAACTTTGTCTGTCTGTGCGTGCGTGCGTGCGTGCGTGCGTGTGTGTGTGAGTGTGTGTGATAGAAACTTTAACATTTCCGAGTCTATGGATAAAGCTCGCATAAGAAGATTACGTCTCGGTCAAAAGTGTTTGACGTGTGTGATAGAAACTATTTGAAGACGTCACATTATGACTTAAGAGGGTTAGACGTCACGCAAAGGAATTACTGAAAGTCTCGGTCATTGTTATTGTGAGCGGGCCGAGACTAGTTGGCAGATCCAGGGTCTCGCTTTCTTGCACAGTTTCACCTAGATGCTTACTGTGTGTGTGTGTATGTGTGACGGAGTGATTGAGTTTGTGTTACTGTTTGTCGATTTCTTACGTGAGCCTTGAAGGCTTCGCCTCTTGTTAAACAATGTTTTATTAAATCAAACATGATACAATAATACAACGATAAACAATAGGGACACGAACTCAAGCGAACGCTTATATTACGCGTCCTACGTAGTAGGACAATAACACAAATATGATGTCGGACAAGCATTACTTATACATTGTGAAACTATCTAGATGAAAAGCATAGTTAAAGGAAATCAGAAAGAATAAGAAAAAGCTAGCAGGAGGAAGAGGGGGGAGGGTGGAGGTGGGAGGAAAGAACGGTAGGTACATATAAGAGATGAAGGTGGTTAGCGCATACAAAAAAGAATATACATAGTACATTACAAACCATAATCCTGTGGCAAATAAGCAGTAGCTCGCTAAATATATATTTGAAAAATGCGTATAAAATAAGGGTTGTTGGCATGAAAATGGGTACTGAGTCGAATCAACAAAAACGACCAGATTCATGGATAAACGATTGGACACTTTCAACAAGTCGCGTAAGGCGAAAATACAACATTTAGTCAAGTAGCTGTCCAACTCACAGAATGAAACTGAACGCAATGCAACGCAGCAAGACCATCGTCACTCCACCGCCCGTGGCAAAGGCAGTGCCCGTGGAATTGATAAGAAGAGCGGGGTATTCGTTGCGCTGAGAAGGATAGCACGCTTTTCTGTACCTCTCTTCGTTTTAACTTTCTGAGCGTGTTTTTAATCCAAACATATCATATCTATATATTTTTGGAATCAGGAACCGACAAGGAATAAGATGAAAGTGTTTTTAAATTGATTTCGAAAAAAAAAATTTGATAATAATTTTTATATATTTAATTTTCAGAGCTTGTTTTTAATCCAAATATAACATATTTATATGTTTTTGGAATCAGCAAATGATGGAGAATAAGATAAACGTAAATTTGGATCGTTTTATA